>NC_080672.1:220140046-220221467 GCF_030247195.1 Topomyia yanbarensis | reverse complement strand
TATGAATGCAATGGAGATGCAATGAATGCAATGGAGATGCAATGAATGCAATGGAGATGCAATGAATGCAATGGAGATGCAATGAATGCAATGGAGATGCAATGAATGCAATGGAGATGCAATGAATGCAATGGAGATGCAATGAATGCAATGGAGATGCAATGAATGCAATGGAGATGCAATGAATGCAATGGAGATGCAATGAATGCAATGGAGATGCAATGAATGCAATGGAGATGCAATGAATGCAATGGAGATGCAATGAATGCAATGGAGATGCAATGAATGCAATGGAGATGCAATGAATGCAATGGAGATGCAATGAATGCAATGGAGATGCAATGAATGCAATGGAGATGCAATGAATGCAATGGAGATGCAATGAATGCAATGGAGATGCAATGAATGCAATGGAGATGCAATGAATGCAATGGAGATGCAATGAATGCAATGGAGATGCAATGAATGCAATGGAGATGCAATGAATGCAATGGAGATGCAATGAATGCAATGGAGATGCAATGAATGCAATGGAGATGCAATGAATGCAATGGAGATGCAATGAATGCAATGGAGATGCAATGAATGCAATGGAGATGCAATGAATGCAATGGAGATGCAATGGAGATGCAATGAATGCAATGGAGATGCAATGAATGCAATGGAGATGCAATGAATGCAATGGAGATGCAATGAATGCAATGGAGATGCAATGAATGCAATGGAGATGCAATGAATGCAATGGAGATGCAATGAATGCAATGGAGATGCAATGAATGCAATGGAGATGCAATGAATGCATGGAGATGCAATGAATGCAATGGAGATGCAATGAATGCATGGAGATGCAATGAATGCATGGAGATGCAATGAATGCATGGAGATGCAATGAATGCATGGAGATGCAATGAATGCATGGAGATGCAATGAATGCATGGAGATGCAATGAATGCATGGAGATGCAATGAATGCATGGAGATGCAATGAATGCATGGAGATGCAATGAATGCATGGAGATGCAATGAATGCATGGATATGCAATGAATGCATGGATATGCAACTGAATGCATGGATATGCAACGAATGCATGGATATGCAATGAATGCATGGAGATGCAATGAATGCATGGAGATGCAATGAATGCATGGAGATGCAATGAATGCATGGAGATGCAATGAATGCATGGAGATGCAATGAATGCATGGAGATGCAATGAATGCATGGAGATGCAATGAATGCATGGAGATGCAATGAATGCATGGAGATGCAATGGATGCATGGAGATGCAATGAATGCATGGAGATGCAATGAATGCATGGAGATGCAATGAATGCATGGAGATGCAATGAGTGCATGGAGATGCAATGAATGCATGGAGATGCAATGAATGCATGGAGATGCAATGAATGCATGGAGATGCAATGAATGCATGGAGATGCAATGAATGCAATGGATGCAATGAATGCAATGGATGCAATGAATGCAATGGATGCAATGAATGCAATGGATGCAATGAATGCACTGGATGCAATGAATGTACTGGATGCAATGAATGCATTGGATGCAATGAATGCACTGGATGCAATGAATGCACTGGATGCAATAAATGAAATGAATGCAATAAATGAAATGAATGCAATGAATGAAATGAATGAAATGAATGAAATGAATGAAATGAATGAAATGAATGAAATGAATGAAATGAATGAAATGAATGAAATGAATGAAATGAATGCAATGAATGAAATGAATGAAATGAATGAAATGAATGCAATGAATGGAATGAATGCAATGAATGAAATGAATGCAATGAATGAAATGAATGAAATGAATGAAATGAATGAAATGAATGAAATGAATGAAATGAATGAAATGAATGAAATGAATGAAATGAATGAAATGAATGAAATGAATGAAATGAATGAAATGAATTAAATGAATGAAATGAATGAAATGAATGAAATGAATGAAATGAATGAAATGAATGAAATGAATGAAATGAATGAAATGAATGAAATGAATGAAATGAATGAAATGAATGAAATGAATGAAATGAATGAAATGAATGAAATGAATGAAATGAATGAAATGAATGAAATGAATGAAATGAATGAAATGAATGAAATGAATGAAATGAATGAAATGAATGAAATGAATGAAATGAAAGAAAAGAATGAAATGAAAGAAAAGAATGAAATGAATGAAATGAATGAAATGAATGAAATGAATGAAATGAATGAAATGAATGAAATGAATGAAATGAATGAAATGAATGAAATGAATGAAATGAATGAAATGAATGAAATGAATGAAATGAATGAAATGAATGAAATGAATGAAATGAATGAAATGAATGAAATGAATGAAATGAATGAAATGAATGAAATGAATGAAATGAATGAAATGAATGAAATGAATGAAATGAATGAAATGAATGAAATGAATGAAATGAATGAAATGAATGAAATGAATGAAATGAATGAAATGAATGAAATGAATGAAATGAATGAAATGAATGAAATGAATGAAATGAATGAAATGAATGAAATGAATGAAATGAATGCCATGAATGAAATGAATGCCATGAATGAAATGAATGCAATGAATGAAATGAATGCAATGAATGAAATGAATGCAATGAATGAAATGAATGCAATGAATGAAATGAATGCAATGAATGAAATGAATGCAATGAATGAAATGAATGCAATGAATGAAATGAATGCAATGAATGAAATGAATGCAATGAATGAAATGAATGCAATGAATGAAATGAATGCAATGAATGAAATGAATGCAATGAATGAAATGAATGCAATGAATGAAATGAATGCAATGAATGAAATGAATGCAATGAATGAAATGAATGCAATGAATGAAATGAATGCAATGAATGAAATGAATGCAATGAATGAAATGAATGCAATGAATGAAATGAATGCAATGAATGAAATGAATGCAATGAATGAAATGAATGCAATGAATGAAATGAATGCAATGAATGAAATGAATGCAATGAATGAAATGAATGCAATGAATGAAATGAATGCAATGAATGAAATGAATGCAATGAATGAAATGAATGCAATGAATGAAATGAATGCAATGAATGAAATGAATGCAATGAATGAAATGAATGCAATGAATGAAATGAATGCAATGAATGAAATAAATGCAATGAATGAAATGAATGCAATGAATGAAATGAATGCAATGAATGAAATGAATGCAATGAATGAAATGAATGCAATGAATGAAATGAATGCAATGAATGAAATGAATGCAATGAATGAAATGAATGCAATGAATGAAATGAATGCAATGAATGAAATGAATGCAATGAATGAAATGAATGCAATGATTGAAATGAATGCAATGATTGAAATGAATGCAATGAATGAAATGAATGCAATGAATGAAATGAATGCAATGAATGAAATGAATGCAATGAATGCAATGAATGCAATGAATGAAATGAATGCAATGAATGAAATGAATGCAATGAATGAAATGAATGCAATGAATGAAATGAATGCAATGAATGAAATGAATGCAATGAATGAAATGAATGCAATGAATGAAATGAATGCAATGAATGAAATGAATGCAATGAATGAAATCAATGCAATGAATGAAATCAATGCAATGAATGAAATCAATGCAATGAATGAAATGAATGCAATGAATGAAATGAATGCAATGAATGAAATGAATGAAATGAATGAAATGAATGAAATGAATGAAATGAATGAAATGAATGAAATGAATGAAATGAATGAAATGAATGAAATGAATGAAATGAATGAAATGAATGAAATGAATGAAATGAATGAAATGAATGAAATGAATGAAATGAATGAAATGAATGAAATGAATGAAATGAATGAAATGAATGAAATGAATGAAATGAATGAAATGAATGAAATGAATGAAATGAATGAAATGAATGAAATGAATGAAATGAATGAAATGAATGAAATGAATGAAATGAATGAAATGAATGAAATGAATGAAATGAATGAAATGAATGAAATGAATGAAATGAATGAAATGAATGAAATGAATGAAATGAATGAAATGAATGAAATGAATGAAATGAATGAAATGAATGAAATGAATGAAATGAATGAAATGAATGAAATGAATGAAATGAATGAAATGAATGAAATGAATGAAATGAATGAAATGAATGAAATGAATGAAATGAATGAAATGAATGAAATGAATGAAATGAATGAAATGAATGAAATGAATGAAATGAATGAAATGAATGAAATGAATGAAATGAATGAAATGAATGAAATGAATGAAATGAATGAAATGAATGAAATGAATGAAATGAATGAAATGAATGAAATGAATGAAATGAATGAAATGAATGAAATGAATGAAATGAATGAAATGAATGAAATGAATGAAATGAATGAAATGAATGAAATGAATGAAATGAATGAAATGAATGAAATGAATGAAATGAATGAAATGAATGAAATGAATGAAATGAATGAAATTAATGAAATTAATGAAATGAATGAAATTAATGAAATTAATGAAATTAATGAAATTAATGAAATGAATGAAATGAATGAAATTAATGAAATGAATGAAATTAATGAAATGAATGAAATGAATGAAATGAATGAAATGAATGAAATGAATGAAATGAATGAAATGAATGAAATGAATGAAATGAATGAAATGAATGAAATGAATGAATGAATGAATGAATGAAATGAATGAAATGAATGAAATGAATGAATTGAATGAAATGAATGAAATGAATGAAATGAATGAAATGAATGAAATGGATGCAATGAATGCAATGAATGCAATGAATGCAATGAATGCAATGAATGCAATGAATGCAATGAATGCAATGAATGCAATGAATGCAATGAATGCAATGAATGCAATGAATGCAATGAATGCAATGAATGCAATGAATGCAATGAATGCAATGAATGCAATGAATGCAATGAATGCAATGAATGCAATGAATGCAATGAATGCAATGAATGCAATGAATGCAATGAATGCAATGAATGCAATGAATGCAATGAATGCAATGAATGCAATGAATGCAATGAATGCAATGAATGCAATGAATGCAATGAATGCAATGAATGCAATGAATGCAATGAATGCAATGAATGCAATGAATGCAATGAATGCAATGAATGCAATGAATGCAATGAATGCAATGAATGCAATGAATGCAATGAATGCAATGAATGCAATGAATGCAATGAATGCAATGAATGCAATGAATGCAATGAATGCAATGAATGCAATGAATGCAATGAATGCAATGAATGCAATGAATGCAATGAATGCAATGAATGCAATGAATGCAATGAATGCAATGAATGCAATGAATGCAATGAATGCAATGAATGCAATGAATGCAATGAATGCAATGAATGCAATGAATGCAATGAATGCAATGAATGCAATGAATGCAATGAATGCAATGAATGCAATGAATGCAATGAATGCAATGAATGCAATGAATGCAATGAATGCAATGAATGCAATGAATGCAATGAATGCAATGAATGCAATGAATGCAATGAATGCAATGAATGCAATGAATGCAATGAATGCAATGAATGCAATGAATGCAATGAATGCAATGAATGCAATGAATGCAATGAATGCAATGAATGCAATGAATGCAATGAATGCAATGAATGCAATGAATGCAATGAATGCAATGAATGCAATGAATGCAATGAATGCAATGAATGCAATGAATGCAATGAATGCAATGAATGCAATGAATGCAATGAATGCAATGAATGCAATGAATGCAATGAATGCAATGAATGCAATGAATGCAATGAATGCAATGAATGCAATGAATGCAATGAATGCAATGAATGCAATGAATGCAATGAATGCAATGAATGCAATGAATGCAATGAATGCAATGAATGCAATGAATGCAATGAATGCAATGAATGCAATGAATGCAATGAATGCAATGAATGCAATGAATGCAATGAATGCAATGAATGCAATGAATGCAATGAATGCAATGAATGCAATGAATGCAATGAATGCAATGAATGCAATGAATGCAATGAATGCAATGAATGCAATGAATGCAATGAATGCAATGAATGCAATGAATGCAATGAATGCAATGAATGCAATGAATGCAATGAATGCAATGAATGCAATGAATGCAATGAATGCAATGAATGCAATGAATGCAATGAATGCAATGAATGCAATGAATGCAATGAATGCAATGAATGCAATGAATGCAATGAATGCAATGAATGCAATGAATGCAATGAATGCAATGAATGCAATGAATGCAATGAATGCAATGAATGCAATGAATGCAATGAATGCAATGAATGCAATGAATGCAATGAATGCAATGAATGCAATGAATGCAATGAATGCAATGAATGCAATGAATGCAATGAATGCAATGAATGCAATGAATGCAATGAATGCAATGAATGCAATGAATGCAATGAATGCAATGAATGCAATGAATGCAATGAATGCAATGAATGCAATGAATGCAATGAATGCAATGAATGCAATGAATGCAATGAATGCAATGAATGCAATGAATGCAATGAATGCAATGAATGCAATGAATGCAATGAATGCAATGAATGCAATGAATGCACTGAATGCAATGAATGCACTGAATGCAATGAATGCACTGAATGCAATGAATGCACTGAATGCAATGAATGCACTGAATGCAATGAATGCACTGAATGCAATGAATGCACTGAATGCAATGAATGCACTGAATGCAATGAATGCACTGAATGCAATGAATGCACTGAATGCAATGAATGCACTGAATGCAATGAATGCACTGAATGCAATGAATGCACTGAATGCAATGAATGCACTGAATGCAATGAATGCACTGAATGCAATGAATGCACTGAATGCAATGAATGCACTGAATGCAATGAATGCACTGAATGCAATGAATGCACTGAATGCACTGAATGCACTGAATGCACTGAATGCACTGAATGCACTGAATGCACTGAATGCAATGAATGCACTGAATGCAATGAATGCACTGAATGCAATGAATGCACTGAATGCAATGAATGCAATGAATGCAATGAATGCAATGAATGCACTGAATGCAATGAATGCACTGAATGCAATGAATGCACTGAATGCAATGAATGCAATGAATGCAATGAATGCAACGAATGCAACGAATGCAACGAATGCAACGAATGCAACGAATGCAACGAATGCAACGAATGCAACGAATGCAACGAATGCAACGAATGCAACGAATGCAACGAATGCAACGAATGCAACGAATGCAACGAATGCAACGAATGCAACGAATGCAACGAATGCAACGAATGCAACGAATGCAACGAATGCAACGAATGCAACGAATGCAACGAATGCAACGAATGCAACGAATGCAACGAATGCAACGAATGCAACGAATGCAACGAATGCAACGAATGCAACGAATGCAACGAATGCAACGAATGCAACGAATGCAACGAATGAAACGAATGCAACGAATGAAACGAATGCAACGAATGCAACGAATGCAACGAATGCAACGAATGCAACGAATGCAACGAATGCAACGAATGCAACGAATGCAACGAATGCAACGAATGCAACGAATGCAACGAATGCAACGAATGAAACGAATGCAACGAATGAAACGAATGCAACGAATGCAACGAATGCAACGAATGCAACGAATGCAACGAATGCAACGAATGCAACGAATGCAACGAATGCAACGAATGCAACGAATGCAATGGATGCAACGAATGCAATGAATGCAACGAATGCAATGAATGCAACGAATGCAATGAATGCAACGAATGCAATGAATGCAACGAATGCAATGAATGCAACGAATGCAATGAATGCAACGAATGCAATGAATGCAACGAATGCAATGAATGCAACGAATGCAATGAATGCAACGAATGCAATGAATGCAATGAATGCAATGAGTGCAATGAATGCAATGAATGCAATGAATGCAATGAATGCAATGAATGCAATGAATGCAATGAATGCAATGAATGCAATGAATGCAATGAATGCAATGAATGCAATGAATGCAATGAATGCAATGAATGCAATGAATGCAATGAATGCAATGAATGCAATGAATGCAATGAATGCAATGAATGCAATGAATGCAATGAATGCAATGAATGCAATGAATGCAATGAATGCAATGAATGCAATGAATGCAATGAATGCAATGAATGCAATGAATGCAATGAATGCAATGAATGCAATGAATACAATGAATACAATGAATACAATGAATGCAATGAATACAATGAATGCAATGAATGCAATGAATGCAATGAATGCAATGAGTGCAATGAATGCAATGAATGCAATGAATGCAATGAATGCAATGAATGCAATGAATGCAATGAATGCAATGAATGCAATGAATGCAATGAATGCAATGAATGCAATGAATGCAACGAATGCAACGAATGCAACGAATGCAACGAATGCAACGAATGCAACGAATGAAACGAATGCAACGAATGCAACGAATGCAACGAATGCAACGAATGCAACGAATGCAACGAATGCAACGAATGCAACGAATGCAACGAATGCAACGAATGCAACGAATGCAACGAATGCAACGAATGCAACGAATGCAACGAATGCAACGAATGCAACGAATGCAACGAATGCTACGAATGCAACGAATGCAACGAATGCAACGAATGCAACGAATGCAACGAATGCAACGAATGCAACGAATGCAACGAATGCAACGAATGCAACGAATGCAACGAATGCAACGAATGCAACGAATGCAACGAATGCAACGAATGCAACGAATGCAACGAATGCAACGAATGCAACGAATGCAACGAATGCAACGAATGCAACGAATGCAACGAATGCAACGAATGCAACGAATGCAACGAATGCAACGAATGCAACGAATGCAACGAATGCAACGAATGCAACGAATGCAACGAATGCAATGAATGCAACGAATGCAACGAATGCAACGAATGCAACGAATGCAACGAATGCAACGAATGCAACGAATGCAACGAATGCAATGAATGCAACGAATGCAATGAATGCAACGAATGCAATGAATGCAACGAATGCAATGAATGCAACGAATGCAATGAATGCAATGAATGCAATGAATGCAATGAATGCAATGAATGCAATGAATGCAACGAATGCAATGAATGCAACGAATGCAATGAATGCAACGAATGCAATGAATGCAACGAATGCAATGAATGCAACGAATGCAATGAATGCAACGAATGCAACGAATGCAACGAATGCAACGAATGCAATGAATGCAACGAATGCAATGAATGCAACGAATGCAATGAATGCAATGAATGCAATGAATGCAATGAATGCAACGAATGCAATGAATGCAACGAATGCAATGAATGCAACGAATGCAATGAATGCAACGAATGCAATGAATGCAACGAATGCAATGAATGCAACGAATGCAATGAATGCAACGAATGCAATGAATGCAACGAATGCAATGAATGCAATGAATGCAACGAATGCAATGAATGCAACGAATGCAATGAATGCAACGAATGCAATGAATGCAATGAATGCAATGAATGCAATGAATGCAACGAATGCAATGAATGCAACGAATGCAATGAATGCAACGAATGCAATGAATGCAACGAATGCAATGAATGCAACGAATGCAATGAATGCAACGAATGCAATGAATGCAACGAATGCAATGAATGCAACGAATGCAATGAATGCAACGAATGCAATGAATGCAACGAATGCAATGAATGCAACGAATGCAATGAATGCAACGAATGCAATGAATGCAACGAATGCAATGAATGCAACGAATGCAATGAATGCAACGAATGCAATGAATGCAACGAATGCAATGAATGCAACGAATGCAATGAATGCAACGAATGCAACGAATGCAATGAATGCAACGAATGCAATGAATGCAACGAATGCAATGAATGCAACGAATGCAATGAATGCAACGAATGCAATGAATGCAACGAATGCAATGAATGCAACGAATGCAATGAATGCAACGAATGCAATGAATGCAACGAATGCAATGAATGCAACGAATGCAATGAATGCAACGAATGCAATGAATGCAACGAATGCAATGAATGCAACGAATGCAATGAATGCAACGAATGCAATGAATGCAACGAATGCAATGAATGCAACGAATGCAATGAATGCAACGAATGCAATGAATGCAACGAATGCAATGAATGCAATGAATGCAATGAATGCAACGAATGCAATGAATGCAACGAATGCAATGAATGCAACGAATGCAATGAATGCAACGAATGCAATGAATGCAACGAATGCAATGAATGCAACGAATGCAATGAATGCAACGAATGCAATGAATGCAACGAATGCAATGAATGCAACGAATGCAATGAATGCAACGAATGCAATGAATGCAACGAATGCAATGAATGCAACGAATGCAATGAATGCAACGAATGCAATGAATGCAACGAATGCAATGAATGCAACGAATGCAATGAATGCAACGAATGCAATGAATGCAACGAATGCAATGAATGCAACGAATGCAATGAATGCAACGAATGCAATGAATGCAACGAATGCAATGAATGCAACGAATGCAATGAATGCAACGAATGCAATGAATGCAACGAATGCAATGAATGCAACGAATGCAATGAATGCAACGAATGCAATGAATGCAACGAATGCAATGAATGCAATGAATGCAACGAATGCAATGAATGCAACGAATGCAATGAATGCAACGAATGCAATGAATGCAACGAATGCAATGAATGCAACGAATGCAATGAATGCAACGAATGCAATGAATGCAACGAATGCAATGAATGCAACGAATGCAATAAATGCAACGAATGCAATAAATGCAACGAATGCAATGAATGCAACGAATGCAATGAATGCAACGAATGCAATGAATGCAACGAATGCAATGAATGCAACGAATGCAATGAATGCAACGAATGCAATGAATGCAACGAATGCAATGAATGCAATGAATGCAATGAATGCAATGAATGCAATGAATGCAATGAATGCAATGAATGCAATGAATGCAATGAATGCAATGAATGCAATGAATGCAATGAATGAAATGAAATGAAATGAATGAAATGGATGCAATGAATGAAATGGATGCAATGAATGAAATGGATGCAATGAATGAAATGGATGCAATGAATGAAATGGATGCAATGAATGAAATGGATGCAATGAATGAAATGGATGCAATGAATGAAATGGATGCAATGAATGAAATGGATGCAATGAATGAAATGGATGCAATGAATGAAATGGATGCAATGAATGAAATGGATGCAATGAATGAAATGGATGCAATGAATGAAATGGATGCAATGAATGAAATGGATGCAATGAATGAAATGGATGCAATGAATGAAATGGATGCAATGAATGAAATGGATGCAATGAATGAAATGGATGCAATGAATGAAATGGATGCAATGAATGAAATGGATGCAATGAATGAAATGGATGCAATGAATGAAATGGATGCAATGAATGAAATGGATGCAATGAATGAAATGGATGCAATGAATGAAATGGATGCAATGAATGAAATGGATGCAATGAATGAAATGGATGCAATGAATGAAATGGATGCAATGAATGAAATGGATGCAATGAATGAAATGGATGCAATGAATGAAATGGATGCCATGAATGAAATGGATGCCATGAATGAAATGGATGCCATGAATGAAATGGATGCCATGAATGAAATGGATGCCATGAATGAAATGGATGCAATGAATGAAATGGATGCAATGAATGAAATGGATGCAATGAATGAAATGGATGCAATGAACGAAATGGATGCAATGAATGAAATGGATGCAATGAATGAAATGCATGCAATGAATGAAATGGATGCAATGAATGAAATGAATGCAATGAATGAAATGAATGCAATGAATGAAATGAATGCAATGAATGAAATGAATGCAATGAATGAAATGAATGCAATGAATGAAATGAATGCAATGAATGAAATGAATGCAGTGAATTAAATGAATGCAATGAATTAAATGAATGCAATGAATTAAATGAATGCAATGAATGAAATGAATGCAATGAATGAAATGAATGCAATGAATGAAATGAATGCAATGAATGAAATGAATGCAATGAATGAAATGAATGCAATGAATGAAATGAATGCAATGAATGAAATGAATGCAATGAATGAAATGAATGCAATGAATGAAATGAATGCAATGAATGAAATGAATGCAATGAATGAAATGAATGCAATGAATGAAATGAATGCAATGAATGAAATGAATGCAATGAATGAAATGAATGCAATGAATGAAATGAATGCAATGAATGAAATGAATGCAATGAATGAAATGAATGCAATGAATGAAATGAATGCAATGAATGAAATGAATGCAATGAATGAAATGAATGCAATGAATGAAATGAATGCAATGAATGAAATGAATGCAATGAATGAAATGAATGCAATGAATGAAATGAATGCAATGAATGCAATGAATGCAATGAATGCAATGAATGAAATGAATGCAATGAATGAAATGAATGCAATGAATGAAATGAATGCAATGAATGAAATGAATGCAATGAATGAAATGAATGCAATGAATGAAATGAATGCAATGAATGAAATGAATGCAATGAATGAAATGAATGCAATGAATGAAATGAATGCAATGAATGAAATGAATGCAATGAATGAAATGAATGCAATGAATGAAATGAATGCAATGAATGAAATGAATGCAATGAATGAAATGAATGCAATGAATGAAATGAATGCAATGAATGAAATGAATGCAATGAATGAAATGAATGCAATGAATGAAATGAATGCAATGAATGAAATGAATGCAATGAATGAAATGAATGCAATGAATGAAATGAATGCAATGAATGAAATGAATGCAATGAATGAAATGAATGCAATGAATGAAATGAATGCAATGAATGAAATGAATGCAATGAATGAAATGAATGCAATGAATGAAATGAATGCAATGAATGAAATGAATGCAATGAATGCAATGAATGCAATGAATGCAATGAATGAAATGAATGAAATGAATGAAATCCCATCTTCTGAGAAAAGGCTAATAAATATGCAATGGACTTTCTAGGGCTTCCATCTTTTTTTGGTTTTATTCTTTTTGTTTTATGCTTCTTTACTTGACGGCGTCGTTTTAAGATTATCTGGTGTTTCTACTTTATTGTTGGACCTTAATTAGTTATCAGGAACCTGGAACGTTCAATTTGCTTTGGAATTCGAAATTTATTTTTTGGTCACATATTCCCTAAAAAAAGATTTATATATAGAATAGAATTTACTGGTCCAGTATTTTAACGCGCAATTGAATACAGTAAAGTGAGACAAGGTCACATGTGCTTTCAAGCCCCTTGAACAGAGAACAACAGGGAGAATGCGATTCGTGAATGAGACAGGTAGATATTTCAATGTTTTATTTGCATTGAAGTAAATAGTGTGAAATGTTTAGGCTATGCCGATAGCATAAAAGCCGTGCATTCAGTTAATTGCAATGCAGTCTCTTTCCATTCATCCTTATAGCTTGTTTCGTTCGGAATTCTCGTGCAGGAAATATGGATAAATAAGTCCTATACAGACCAATACTGTGAAAAAGAAATGGTTCAAACTACTCAGTATATTCAAATATGGACGACGATAAGTTAGAAGACACATTGTAGTTGCATCCCCCACCGAGAGTGGGTACTTTGGGAGACTTCTTTTCCTGGATCTAATTTGTGGATATTTTTGGTCTTTGATCCGTTATTTTTCATGAAAGTTCGTACCAATACATCTGCTGTTATCGTTGTCGTCGGTTACCAGTGAGCCCAAATACATGAATTCGTCGACCATCTCGATTTCGTCACCGTCAATCCGAACTCGGGTGGGAGGTTCACATTGCCGTCTCTAGAACCTCTTCATCTCATGTATTTTGTCTTCGAAACGTTGATGGCAAGTCCAATCCTGCTGACTTCAGCTTTCAGTCTTTGAGTATATATTTCATTCAAAATTCAATAGAGATACGAATAGTTTAAATATCGCAAGTGGAATGTCTCTTTTGAAAATTTTCATCGTCAAACTTTCATATTACCCAGTTGAGCCAAATATTTTTCTGACATAGCCATGAATTTCCTTAATTATAGTGTAGATACAGGCTTTGAATACAATTGAATTAAAGTTGAGTTGATGTAGCAGCAGACAAAAAATAGTTATGTTTTCTCAAACCAATTTTAATTAATAAATATTTCAGATTGGCAGAAGATCTTGTCACACAACTTAGAAATGGATACAGAAATAGCTAGATAGATGCGATAGAAGAGAGACAGAGAGAGAATGAGAAAGAGAGAGAGAGAGAGAGAGAGAGAGAGAGAGAGAGAGAGAGAGAGAGAGAGAGAGAGAGAGAGATGGGAGGGGGGCGTGTGAGGAATGGCAAATGATGGTTAATGCAGTGACATTATTTTTATAGGTATATTACTATGATATATTGATTTCCTTCATTCTTATCATAAATAATGTAAGTAGTAATTTTTGCGCCATAACCAGTATAACCTAAATCTTGCAAAATAGCTAAATTTTCGCTAAATTTTTGGGCTTCAAACATACAGTTGCTTTCGGTGACGCCACGAGTATAATTATATGAGAAATATTTTATCTCACTACTAGGTGAATAACTTGTTGATCTGTGTATTGATATACCATCCAACGTTTACCTAATGATTGAACGCAATGCCTAATCCAAGGAATAAATACTAGAACTCACTGTTTCTTTATCAATGCATTATTTTGTCTTTGAAGTGAACTTATATATTGATTTTTGAGAAATAGTTAATTTATTATAAAGGTAATTCACAAAATGTTCTCCATCGAATTCCTTGAATCACGTAGATGTGTTTTCATACCCCGATATTCAAAATCGGTTTAGTTTTGCCCCTAAAACACCAGTAAAGCAATACTCTGTACGAAACAATCTCATTTTTAGTTAGTGGAAATTGGTAAGCGAGGACTAAAAATACAAAATGTTTGATATCTCCGCCGCTCGTGCACGGATTTAGACAATCTATAGCCTGCGCTGTTGTTGTAGAATATTTGCTGGTTAGTCGCCAATTTAAAACTGGGGCGCAACGACTTGGATAGGGCGCAACAACCTGGATGGGGCGCAACGACATTGATGAGGTACGAAAACTATAACGCCACTATACGTAAAGTGGACCGGAAAATGAGCGGCGTGAATGCAAACATAACGAAAAGTACTAAATTGGTGCTTTTTGCTATGAAGGGTGCATTCCACATAAAGATTAATATCCGATTTCTTCGAAAAAAAATTCTCACACCCTTTAACAAAAAAGTGTGTCAATTATTATTTGTTAAGCTTATTATTCAATAAATTGTACATATACCATAATAACCATAATGATAACTCGTAAACTTTACAATATATGGAAAGTAATTAAAATTAAAGTTGGATTTTTTATTGAACATAAGAGTTCGGAAATTAGTATAAACAAGTTGAATATTTTTATATCTCGATCCATTTTTTATTTTCTAAATATTTAGAATCATGTTGGAAAGATGGTGTAAAAGATTCATATGGGAGTCTGAATACTTCATGAGATATTTCAATAATACCAATAAAGCAAGGCAACTTTATAGTAGATACCCTGTGATAGAAACTTACAAAATGGATTGTAAATCTGATGTGAATTTTGTTTGGTGATGGCAATGCCCTGTTTTTAAACATATGCCCTAAACGAACCCCCTGGAACTGTTACTGTTGAGGTATTGGGGCGGTAGTCTAGTACATAATATGCTAACTCTAAACATAGGCTTTGTTCAACAAGCTGAGCCACCCTAGGGACTGAAATATACCTCTATGAAGGGGTTATATACAAAGTTGTGGCGAAAAAGTGAGCTAAGTTCGTAATTTTTTTAAAGTGCTTAATGCAAATTTTATTCGAAAAAGCGAAAGTAGTAGTGGTAGTACTCTCGAAGTTCGAAAAAAACAAGCTGAATTTAAAAAAAAAAATTCAAGATTGGCGGAGTTCTGGCCCATCCCCGAAGCGTGTTTTTTGGCAGAGGTTTGCAATGAACGGTCTCCAAGCCGAACCGCTCAACTGAAATTAAAAAAGTAAACTGATTATTTAAGAAAAATTTATTGTGGTAAACTTGAACGGAGCGGTTTCCCAATAAAAAAGAATTTCCTTCAAAAAAAATTATGTTGATCAAAAAATGGAGTTTTAAACAAAAAAAGCATTGCAAAGAATTGATAAATTTTGGATGAAAAAGCAACCGTTCAAGTACAAGTGTAAATACAAACAATTAAAAAAAATGAAAATCGGATGAGAAGTTTTTGCGAAATCACGTTCACCGCAACGGTACTTTTCAAAAAACTTAGTTCAGATATAATGGCGTTTAATTTTGTTGTGTTCACCTTATTCGCGAAAGAACCAGCGCGCTGCGAACCGGCTATACTTTGAAATCTAGTTCTCCGACCTGGATAAAATTTCGCACAGATATTTTCAAAAGTGTGTGAATATTCAATAATTTTCATTCGATTTTTTGAGTTCCAACTTTGTATATAACCCCTTAATGATGAAGGTGAAAACTTCTTGATTTTTTAGTGCATGAGCTAAATAATTTCATTTTGTTATTTTAAAAATCGAACGTTGCTTTTATTATAAATTCAAAAAAAAAATCAGATGGAGAGGGGGGAATAATTCTTTGGTATTAGAAATAGGGGTTCAAGTTAACGGGAGATCAACGGCATCGATTACAGACTCGGGCGGTCTTCGTCAGATGACGACCGGCAACATATCGAGTTGCGCGTGTGATGTTTGTGCTGCAAATTCCGCGTTTGTGAATATTTTCGACAGAGATGTTTCGTGTCACTTGCATCAAACCATCAAGGATGTACGATATATGTGGAAGAGGACACTTCTGAGAATGATAATAAAAATAAAAGGGGCAGGTAAATCTATATATTGATGGTTTTTAGGAAACTACATACGAGGGATATATAGAGGAGATTGCGGTTTGCCAGTACATCCCGCATCGGGACATTGGATGACCTTACTCGGGCCTGAAGGTAATTTAATAGTTGAGATCTGGTGGAACAATGCACGGCGCATGTTTGTGCGATTGGCTCAGTTTTCTCCTTGGAGAATTCGATACCCAGCTGGAGGGCCCAAGTAGGCAAATTGTCCAAGACATCTTGCAATGGTCCTTGCAAATCGACAGTTTTGGGATCTGTAATGGATACCTAGGATAGGATCCGCCAGCTCTGTCCCCTGTTTTTGAACCAATTCTGAACCAGCTCGTGATTGGACGAAAGTGACATAGGCAAACCTTCGGCTTGGAAACTAAAAGTACTAAAGGGCTGCTTGGACGTGTTGTCATATTGTGATATCAAACATAAAACGACGATTGTTAACTGTGTTGTTTTTTTGTTTTCTCGAGATACCGCTTTCTTTCTATAACATCTGTCTGTAATTATGAAGTGCAGGCATTATTTGGCAGACGAAATCAAACATATTATCCAGAACTGAAGTTCCCGAGAGATCCGGTAGCGCGGTTATCGTGGATTCTGTTCTGTGTGCGGAATAATGCGGAAATGCCTCCTTTCGAAATCAACAGGCTGTGTAGCGAAAGTATGAAAATATTTGGAACTTCATGTAAAAATTGTCTTTGTTCCAGTACCGAGTAAATTGGAAATACTGAGCAAACAGGGAGAAAGTTATCCCGGAAGTCGCTTCTTGTTCTTTCTTTGGTACTATCGATATAGTTGAATTTTACAGTTTTCAACTGAATCGATCATCGGTGTAAATAGGAGCGTGTATTTTCTACTTCTACTTTTCTCCGAAACGATCACATGTAGTACTGGAACAAACCTATACATTGCTCCAAAACAAAAATTAAACCTTGCAGAAAAGTAGTTTTAGAATATTTAAAATAAATCCGAACAGAGAAGATTATTCTTGTGACAGAGGTTGCTTACAAAAATTAAGAGGCATGAAGATATTTTTCGTAATGTCCAACAACGAATATATATTATTTTGTTTTGCTGTATTCCGATGGAAAAAACGTTATGATCGTTTAAATGTGGATATAAAGACTAAATCTTTGATTTGTCCAGAAGCATGAAATTGGTACATAATATAGAATAGTTTAATCAGAACAAATATACGACCGAAACAAAACCAATATTTTGGCAACATTGGTCGAGTGGGGGTATGTTGTTTTCAATAGGGATTAGTAAAATATAAGAAGAAGCCAGCTGGCGGATCCTATCCTAGATAGATACCACAACGGCATCTGCAAGCTGCCCTAGCGTGACGGAATTGACAAGACATTTGTCAATGCCATTCACTTAAAAATTGTAGAGAAGGGGGCTTAGACATGAGCCCTGGGGAAGGTCCACGTAGCTAATTCGTGATGTCGACAAATAACTGCGAAAAATACATATGTTTTTCAGACAACAAGCCCCCTGAGTCAATAAGAAAACTGATGCCATCTGCTCTTTGTTAGCATATGCCATTTGAATTCCTGTTAAGAGCAACGCAAGGCAATCGTTCGTCTCTTTGCCTTTACGAAAGCCAAATTGTGTATCTGACAGTAAGTTATTTGCTTCGGCCCAATTGTCGAGACAGAACAGGACCATTTTCTCGATTAACTTCCGAATAGAAGAGAGCATTTCAATCCGTCCATACAAGTTGTGATCGGAGGCTGTTCTTCTTGTTTTTTTTGATGGCGTGGACCTTCACTTGCCTCCAGCCATGAGGGACAAAGTTACTCTTAAAAACATACTAAATTAATTCAACAAACGTCTCTTGGCAGATTCTTTAACAAGTAAAATTTGATTATGTCTGGTCCTGGGGCTTTATTGTTACATTATCGTCCGCGGGGGGAAGCGGCGCGGTAGATCTTCTGTGCCGGGGCGGAATCCGTACAAACCTTCTTGGCGAAATCGAATATCCAACTCCCTCGTTAGTACTGTTTCTGGTTTGGTTTCTCTCATTAATCCGTCAACGAACCAGCGACAGTAAGCGTTTGTTGGCTTTCATAAAAATTTTCATTGGCCCAGGTAACCCGCCATTCCGGTTGATCTTGTACGCCGGTGGCCTTCTTCGCGTACACGTTTCAACACTTTTTGTCCCACCACGGGTTGGGAGACCTTCCACGAGAGTTCGCGTTTGGTACACGTTTTCTGAGCTTGAATAGCGGTGTCGAGAATAAAGCCACCCAAGAAGCCGTACTCTTCCTCCGGAGGAAGGTCTTGCATGGACTCGAGTTTACCGGATGCAGGATGCTTAGCTCTTCCAATCACTATTTCGTTTGAGGTCAGACGAAATATTGATTGTACTCGTTGGCCTTAAGCCGTTAGCAATAGTGATTAAGATTGACAGAGGATCGCTGCCGTGTCGATCAGGAATTACCTTCCACATGCAATCTAACCGAGTCGAGTAGAGGGACAAGTCTAAGGAGCTTGGGCGCGCTAGGGGAGCAGGGATCCGTGTCATTTCACCGGTGTTCAAAATTGTCAATGGAGTTATCACAAAGTTTTTGGAGTGAGGTAGATTTCGATTATCATTATCATGAAAGCAATCCCATGCTATGCCGTGGGAGTTAAAATCAACTAAAACTAAGTTCAGTGCGGGAAAGAGTTCTGCAATGTCGCAAGATCTTCAATGCCTGGTGTCGAGGGAAGGTTAATTCTATTGAAAAAATAGCACTTTTTGATCCTCAAAAGTACTCTTCCGTAAGAGTGTTCTCAATCCAAGCAAATAAAATTAAAATCAATTTCTGAAGTACGTCATGTTTCGCATAATAAATTTTAAAAGGATCGAGTTTCGGGATAATGTTTTTTAATGCTACTGTTAAACAGTGATCAAATCCGTGACCTCGTTCGAATTAGCTATCGAAGGATACAATCGCTGAAAGGAGGGGCTATTTTGCAGTCAACTGCATTAAGAATGTTTTTATTGCAGTGAGAAAGCTTACCAGGATGCTTTTAAGAGGGTGTTCTGTAACAATACGGTCCACAGTGCTGGGAACTTCTTTTCTGAGCTGAGGTTTAGGAGACCAGGAGCTGTTTGCTTCGGTTTTGCACCAGTAAGTACTGTTATTTTTGTAGGACATTGAAGAGACACCTTCTGAACATTACAACGAATCTTAGGAGAGGAAAAGTTCCTCCTTTTTCTATTGCTTCTAGATGTTCCCTCCTGGTGTTCATCAGAGTCACCATCGTCAGTAGACAAGCCAGTATAGATTTTTGTAGAGACTTGTGGCTTAGCTATTTAAAGCAGCATTTCTGCGAAAGATCCCTTAGAGCGTCCCTGAAGGGAACTCTTCAGTTTCTCTCCGCACTGTATCATCATGTCGGGAGATTATGTTGATTTCCCCCATTGTAAAGATACTTTTCGACACCCCTCCCCCAGGAGTCATCCACATGATTCTCATCACATTTCCCACAACGAACCTTATTGCTACAATGGGAGGCTGTGTGTCCTGATTGTTTAAAATTTTTGCATTTCATTACCCGTGGCACAAAAAGGCGAACAGGTAGACGATCATTGTCAAAGAGGAGGTAGTTAGTCTAAGTTGACGTATGACGTATTCCTGTCGGCTGCCACTGATGTTGAATGCAAACATCCTGTATCTACCCTGACTGAAGCATGGGGTCTTTAACCCTTGATAAGGCCGAGAGTTTGGGGCTAATAACGAATGTTATATTAATGGAAACACGGTTCTTTCACTTAGTTTAGAATCTACATTTATTTCGTAATAAAAACTGTTTTGAAAAAGGTGGCAATATAGTCAATCGCCCGGTAAACACATTTTATGAAACTCTATTTCTTAAGGATAGTATAGGAAGAAATCCAAACGAAAGCTTAAGCTAGCTACCGTTATGCCCGTTTTTATGTAACCATTTTTGTTATTGCTAGATTCACTGTTTTTACCTCCACCTCTGTTCAGGCCAGTGCTCAGGACATTTTCAAGGGGGTTGGTTTCATTCGTTTCTTACAAAAGAAGGGTATAGCAACCCTCAAACTTTGAAGATCTTTTCTCAGGTCTGGAGGCCCTATTCGTTTGTATCAATCGACTCAGCTCAACAAATTGGGACAATGTCTGTTATCGAGAAGGAATCTTGAACAGACAGCGCTGCCTGTGGCTCGTGGCAGTGCGGATTACTGCAGTGATTTATAGTAAGCTTACCGACTAAACCTAAACCTCTTGTTCCTACCAGCCTTCAACTTACGCAGTCACCGTTAAGTATTACCTCAGTAGGGATTGTGTGTTTACTCTTTTTATATTGTGTTAATTGTTCGTAGATTTCCCATTGCTGTTGTTTTTTGCTTGCTGCCCAACTTTCGCGGTATATCTAACTTGCTGATGTCTATTGTAAATATCGTCACCTGCCGAGACGCGAAACGATCCAGAGGTGCTGACCTTAATGACCGACATGTTTTTCAACTACCTTTCTTGGCGCTAGTCGTTTCGAATTATCCTATTTAGCTGGTGCTGAGCGGGGTACTCTCACAGGAATAGGAATTTTTGCTTACCGATTCCCGTTTTCATAAACCATTTAGCTCTCAGGCACTAGGACAGACCACAGGCGGTGGTATTTTTTTGGATGATCTTATCCCGATTTCTCTGACTTCGTATTGTTTGTTTGTTGTTTTTCATCGATAGCTGATGTTGCAAGCTCAGAAAGAAGAGAAACATTTCAAAAGTAATTCAAAGCCTTCATTGGAATGAGTTTGAGACAATTATATTGCCACCTATTCAGATTATTTTGATTTTATTTTGATCTTTGTAATTTTTGCAACTCAAGAACCGCGTTTTCGGATAAAAAATACTTGTTTTTACAAATTTTGATCACCAACTTATAGGGTGTAGAGTATTTTATTCAAAATCGAGTTAATTGTATTGTGCATGCAGGAAAAGCAAAGGTGACAATATAGTTGCCACTGTCTTATAAAGGGGTAAAACAGCTAACATGAGGACGACCGCGTCACATTCAACCCGATTCGATGGTACATATACACTATACTCCTTTGCAAAAGGCCCGTAGCCAGCAATATAATTTGCGTACTTCAAATTATTTTCCTCCACCAGAAGCTTATCAGGGCTAATTATTGATGTTTCTGTCACCGCCGAATATTGCTTCATCAGAACTTGAAAAATCTGTAATAGATCCAAACATTTCTTGTCGGTCCGGAAAAGTTTACAAATGGCCCGGTTGCGAAGGGTGGGTTTATTTTTAGTCGGGGAGGTGATTTTATTGCGACATCCATCTCGCCTTGAGGCAAACCATTATCAACGAAAGCCGTTTTTGCACGGGTTGTATTATAGTCATGAATGAGGAATATACAGTCGTGATTCACTGGTTGGCCCACAGCCTATATCCAACTAACGAATTTGATTCGCTAGTTGGACCAACTGACAAGTGTCAAAAACTCTCCAAAGAAGACGTTAGTAGTGTAAAAGATTAATAAATAGATTGTCAAAGCAAATTTGACATGAGATTTTGGCGTTCAGATGTTTTTCAGTTGGACAAAGGTTCAACAGCACGGCACGAAATATTATCTGTCATTCTGCCTGAGACTTGCGCGCTATTCATTCAACTTTCAGCCAAAATATCTTATGAAGGTTGCAATGATGTTCGGAAGGATTATTTGAAAACATCCATACCATGAAAAAATCATATAGGATGAAATACTCTTGCTTATAACTCTAAACTTTTGCACTCTCTTCCTTTTACTACGTGATGAAGCTACAATATGCACATATTTGTATCACATATACTTACCTATACATCACACTTACTTTCACTTTGAACACACGTACATATTACATTTTCAATGATAAAGTGTAGCGAAAATTATTTTTTATTAAACCTTCCAAACAAGTATTCAAAACAAAAAAATATAATTTTATTGGTTTTGTGACAACTCAGAAAAGCTATCTAAAGCTTTTGGTATCGGTTTTAATCATACTTCTCCTACAGGTTAAACCATTTAAAATTTTATTAGCCAGAAAATTACTATGAGATGTTGTTCCTCTGTCATAATAATAATTTTATAATGAGAGGTTGGTTAACTTGTTTGCAATATCAGCCAGGGTATTCAGATAAATTCAATTTTCTTGAACGATATAGACACTGTGGGTTAACAGAATAACTTTTGAACCAGAAGTCGTAGCCTATTACTTTTCTTGGAAAAGTTGTACACTGTACTAGTATCTGCCGGAGTTAGCATTGTACATTTTTTAGAACACATAGGAAACTGTCTACACGAATTTAAATATGAAAATTTGTGCCATCCTAGTAGTCATATGTTTGTTAAACATGTATGTGAAAATAGTTAAAACTGACGAAGCTACGGCACTTATCTTGAAATGTATCCAGTGAAAATGTAATCGTGCACAGAGCATTAGCACGATTGATTTGTTTAGAAATATTTCCTAAATTATGAACGAAGGGTTTTGCATACAAAGATGAATAACTTTTATAAGCATAAAACATTATTTTCATCCTAATTATTAGCGAATGTCCCCAAAATTCCACGCGGCCTTTCCCGATTGAAAGGAACGGCCGCGCTCCATGATACGCCGCGCTTAGCCCATCTGTCATAATATCGCGATTTTGCATAACGAAGGGCTAAATGAACCAACAGGTCTGTGCCACAAAAGGAGAAGGGCTAAAGGATAACACATATTGTTCCAGAAAACAGCACTGCGTTATGCAACGTTTTGTGCAGGTTGATTATACCAGGTGCAAGTGGTGCCAAATTCACAACGTTCATTCCGAATTGAAAAGTCCTTTTAGATTACAGAATTGATAAAATTGGTTAAATGAGATAAACTAATCAATCAAATTCTGTTTTAAAAATTGTCCTTGCGTTTAAAACAAAATGGGAGGCTTATTATTACCGCTACATACTAAATTTCAAGCGCAAATAGCAAATACAATTGCTAGTTACACCAAAAGCTTACTGGCAACCTTACAGCGGCATTTAAGAAGCAGTTGGTGCGGCGTGTACGTTTCAGTGAATCTCTCAATAAAAATTCCAACGTATAGGACGAACTTGTTAATAATTATTGGAGTATACCAAATATCAAACGTAGTTAATTTAATCGTGCGTGCAAACGCGAAAAAGACGGGAGCGGACTTGGTGGGCACAATGTCAAAACCACCACAACGAATTCTCTAGACTATAAATGGTATTGGTTTTAAATTTCAAAGCAAAAACGTGATTGGAACACTTCAGCGAACCATCTGTTTTTTTCTTTTTTCCAATGCGGGGGGAAGGGCATGTCATGTTTGTTCTTAAACGACTTTTTTCTTCGCTCCAAAGAGTGTTGCAGTAGTTCTGTGTAAAAGTTTGAGCTTAGAGATGCAAAGAGGCATGAGTTTCGGGCTTCCGAGTTTTGTTTTTTTTTTCATGAGCTGTATAAGTATAGTCAAACATGAAATTTCAGAAACAACTAACATACCGCGTAGTAGCACGGCACCGGCTGGCTGGCTGGCTTGATTGCAGAGGGGAAGGAGCTATCTGACCAAGAACTTATTTCTCATAACAGTTCGATATGGCTTAAAGCCGCAGGCAAATTACTCTTACGTATGTGTTGGTGACCATACTGACATAATAAGAAATTCGCGTTAAAATAATTTACCCAAGAGACTTGAAACCGACAATCATTGTCTCACCGAAGACACCCCTTTACTAACTGAGCTAACGCGATACATAACAGAGTGATGGCAAAGTGGCATACATAAGTTTCGCTTGAGCGTGAACGATCTAAGCGCAGAGCTTCTGCTCGTGCATGCATGGGTATGGGACATTGCAAGATGACGTCGTATGAGTAAAAATGCTCGAAAAAATGACAGCTCAGCGAGCTTGTTTACATGGACTTCGAAATTTTTTTATTCCGATTCAGTGCAAGTGAGCGTGTCATATCTTCGAGCATTTTTACTCATATGACGTCAACTTGCAATGTCCCATACCCATGCCATGCACGGGCCGCAGCTCAATACGCTTGAATCGTTCACGCTCAAGCGAAACTTATGTATGTCACTTTGCGAAGACACTGTCATGTATCGCTATAGCGCAGTTAGTAAAGGGGTTTCTTTGGTGAGATATTGATTGTCGGTTCAAGTCCTGGTAATTGTTTAATGGGAATTTATTTTTATGTCAGTTGGTCACCACCGCATACGTAAGAGTTATTTACCTGCGACGTCAAGCCATACCGAACTTTTGAATGAGAATGAAGTTCCGGGCCAGAGCGCTCCTTTCCTCTCTGTAATCAAGCCAGCCAACCAGCCAGCTGTGCTACTAACGGTAGGGGAGACCGGGGCTATTTGGCGGTGTTTCCAGTTTTCATTTTTTACTGCTTTGACTTTGGTAGATCTTGCAAAATAGAACACGTTGCATGAAATCATAGACTGTTGGCAACATCTCTGAATTTTATTAAAATGTTTGATACGTTGTCTTCATTTCTAGAGACAAAAAAATTAACGCGGAAAAGCCGCCAACTTACCCCAGCCTCGGGCGGTATGCATGGGGTAAGTTGGCGGACTGCCAGAAAATAAGCAATTCATTAGGAATACAATCACATAAGTGGTCCATATGGAATGTGCCGATTGTCTTTTCAATAAAACTGTATAGTATTCGGCATATCTCATTATATTTCAGTTTCAATACCCTGTCATTTTGACTTCGACGCGTACTCCATATTCAAAAGCAAATTTACGAAATTCTTCAGGCGTTTGGCTGAAATAATTGTCCATTTCATTGATGAGAGACACAAGAAAAAGTTTCTCTTACTTTGGAGTGAATTCCAGAAATAAAAATATATGATGATTATTTTTGCACTATCAATAGTACCGCCTACTTACCTCGTGTGCGTTACCGCCAACTTACCCCAACCGCATATTTTATAATAAAGGATTTTTAAAAATTACTTTTGGGTATGAATAGGCATAATTTCTATACGGATGCTGAAGCCTCTTTTCACGCACTACCGAAAAATATAATGGTTCGGGACCTTAAATTACACAAAATGTTTAAAATTAAGAAAATTTACAAATTATGCTCAAAAACACTTTTTCGTCCACAGCTTCTACAAAGCATAATGTTTCGCAACAAAAACACATTGGATAATGCGTTTCACATTACTTAAGGTACACAACGAGAGACAACGCTTTATGTCTAATAGAAACGGAGAAAAAGGGGTTTCGCCAACTAGCCCCGGGCTCCCCTATATTATTTGTTTCTGAAATTTTATGTTTGACATATAAGCTGATGAAAGAAATATTAACAAAACTCGGAGGAGCGAGAACTCATGCCTCTTTTTATCTCTAAACCCCAACCCTTACACAGAACTACTGCAACGCTCTAAGGAACGAAGAAAACAGTTGTTTAGGGACGATTCATAAATTACATAACGCTTTTAGGGGGGAGGGGGTACGACAAGTTGTGACATGTTGTGACATAGGGGGAGGGGGAGTAAGCTAGATCGTTACGTAATATGTTTTCACCGAAGAAAAAAAAATTTCAATGAATAACATAATAGAAGAGGGGGAGATGGAGACATTTGTGACAATTTGTTACATGGGGGGAGTCAATTTTGGGCAATTTTTACGCTACGTAATTTATTAATGGCCCTTATCCACAAGCATGACATGCCCGGCGCATGTGCACCGTATTGTCTAAAAGAAAAAATAGAAGAAACAGGTGGTTCACTGAAGTGTTCCAATCACGTTTGTGCTTGGAAATTTAAAGCCAATGCCATTCTCAATGATAGGTAAGGGACCATTCATAAATTACGTAACGCAAAAATTGCCCAAAATTGACTCCTTCCTCCTCCCATGTAACAAGTTGTCATAAATTTCTCTATCCCCCTCCCCTATTACGTAACAAATTCCTCGAAAAAAAATTGTTTCGTAACGATCTGGCTTACTCCCTCTCCCCAATATGTCACAACTTTTCGTACCCCCCTAAACGCGTTACGTAATTTATGAATGGTCCCTAATCACCAGATGGAACTTTCTAAATGGAGCCTAACTTTGCAGGGATGATTGCTTTCGACGATAGCATGTTTTTGTTACAGCTCAGCAAAACAAAAAAAAAGTAAAATGCTACAGGCTACCCAAAAAAAAATTTTGTTATTAAAATTTTCAAAAATAGTTAAAATTTGTTTAATGAAGATTACCACTAAATAGTTTTTTTTTCCACGTTTTCATCGAATTTTCAATTTTGAGCTTCAATTTCCTTTAACAGAAAGCTACGATTATTCAAACAATGTGTGTGTATGAAAGGTGTGAGCGTTGGGAAGAAATACTAGTGCGGATGACAACAGACAATCATGTTTTAGTAGTTTTATTTAGATTTTTAAAGAGATCGCCTAGAGGCGGTGTTGGGAACTAGAGGGTTAATTTGATTAAAACCATAACATCCACCAGCAAAATCTAACATCCGGACGATTAACATTGCTGTCGTTTGTTTTGTTTTTTTGTGACATTTGACGTACTATTGAAAGTTTAATTTGTCTTCAAATGCTGTACATAATCATATACAAATAATAACCTGTCATAATAAAATGAAGAAAAAATTTATTTATGGAGAAAGTCGCAGGGGATCGGTTTTATTCGTAATTCCCCTAAAATTACTAGTCGTAACTCGGTGAACTTATGGCACTCAGAAGAAGTTCATGTATGTTATATTTCAACCAAGTGACTGTCTGTTGGTACGGTATGGTTTGAAAACGCGCTACGGAGTAAACAAATGGTTGGTGGTAATTGGCCGGTTCAAGCCCATTCCGCTACCTCCCTGTTTTTTCTGGTTCTTTTTTTTTTTCTAATTACGATATGATGTTCATATCGCGATGTTATATTTGAAAGATGCTTTTTGTTAGATATATTTGAACGACACGTTTTACTAGATCAGATTCAATGAAAGGGTTTCTTTTAAATTGTTGTAAAATGACTGATGCAACTAGCATAGCAACATAAGTGGCCTTAATGTTCAGATGTTATCGTCATAAACAGCCAGATTTGAAGGGTATTAGTTTTGGCTCTTGATTTTTTTGCTGCCTGTAAGCGGAATCGATAGTATTAATTAATAAGGGAAAGTTCCCGGTTATGGCATATCTGTTATTTCTGGTGTGTTGCACGCTTTATTGCATTTTTGACAAAGTTATATTCTAAGCTTTTAGGTTTATTACCAAATACAAATATGTTTTGTGAATTTGTATTTGGTATTACTATCATTATCGCTGGATGCTCCGTTCAAACATTTTTGGGTTCAATCAAAATGCGCTCCAGGTCCGCAGACTCTGTCTTTCTGGTGTTTAATGACAGATATCGCCAAACTTATTCACCTGCAATATACTGCTCATGATCACATATTTGTCATATATTTGGGATTATTAATTTTTATCTAAATGATTTGTGATCATGGGCAGTAGAACTTGCTGCAGTTTGGCTGAATTTTCTATTGAATACTCATTAGCTCTGAGATACTTACTATATCTGAAATTTTAAGCAGAATAATATTTGTTCGAAATTGTTTATGGTAAACGAAATTGTAAACTTTTGGTTGGTTAGTGAACATAAAAAGTGTTATTTTTGTGCTCTGTATTAATAGCGTCTAAACCATTGGTTTTGCGGTTAGTTCGGAAAATTTTCGTTATTTCCAAACGCGTTTTTTCGATTCCAAACAAATTCAAATAGAGACTTACTCTATTCAGTAAAGTTGTAGCTAATTCTAATACCAACAATGGAATTTGTTGAGAACACTTGTAAAGTCATGAAGAGGCTGATCATGGTATGTTGATGTCGAGATTCTATGTATGAATAAATGTTGGGTTAACCAAATCGGTTAAAATATTGTCATGATTTAATCACTGTAGTGTAGTGAGCAGCGTAATGTTTTGTTTGATTAGAAGCACAAGTTCCAGTTTTCTAGCTCCCACTCCCTCAGACCGCCAAAGCTTTAGGGCTTTATGACAAAATTATGATTTTTTCAATATTCAAACCGCAAGTCAATATATTAATGTGATGTTATGTAATATATTTTTGCATTTGCGAAATTGTTTATTAATTACAAATACCTTCAAACTGATCTAATTGACTGACATTGTACTTTGAGGAATCTAATTTTTCGAATTTGCCCAGTATTCTTTTTGTTAACTTCTAATTTTATCAGATTGTCATATCACAATAATTAGTCTACAGTATCGAAATAGTAGGCCTAGGTCGTATTTAATATTCCAAATAACAATTGGCTTATTAAATAGAATCAGTCACTAAAAATGATTTTATGGAAACATGATTTTGTGAGGCTAAAAACCTAACCTAGGCTCACCTTTCTCCTAACGTTACTAGAGGCAAACACTGATTGTCTACCTTTTGAGATACTGCGCACCATTTGTGGAATTCTGCAGAAACGGTTAGAGATACGATCAAACCGACTAAAAATTCACCCTATAGGGTAACAAAATTGCCTATTCACCCTGAAAAAAAATTAAATTAAAATATTTTTTTTGTTGGTCGTTATTGGGATTCAATCGCCCTCACCTTTATAATTTTAGCGCGAACATAGCGTTGCTGTCTCTAATATGTACCGTTCGAACCGTTCTGTCCCGCTTCAACGTCCCGTTACCCATACCATTAACTTATAGGGTAATGAGCTTATTTTCACCATGTTTCTATTTTCCATCTTTGTTCAACGCATTGGGCGACAATTGAGGCACTAAATCCGAATTTTCGTTGCGCTCAAACACGAGCATTTCATTGTTTTCAGGGCATTTGTGTTATTAGATTGATTCTAATCAACGAAGCAAAGTTCTTGATGCCAATTCATACGCATTCCATCGATTGTAGGCCGAGTAATTAATGAATTAGTGAGGTACCTTCCTTAATAGGGTGAAAATAGGCAATTTACCCTTTGTAAAAGTAATGGTAGTGGGCCTTCTTGTAGATGGATATACTGGATATATTTTTCCTAGAATTCATTTTACTTTCAATATGTTGAACACCCAGAATTGGAACTTAAAATCGCAACGAAAGACGTTGTAACAATGGGAAAAATTGACAAGTGCTCTAAGCATGGAATTTGCTCGAGAAAACATGCAAACCGAGTGACTGTCGATCGAGCCAGTAAGAGACAAAACTATTCTGTAAGAACAACATTGCTGCATTGCCTTACAAGTTGTAAGTTACAATATTACATCATCACAAAGTGTTAGGAAGTTGATAGAACTGCTGATCATCGGCAATTGTCGCGTCTTCGCGTTTGAATAACTAGATACTTCAATGGTTATCAAAGTTTCTAAACTTTCGTATTCTTTAGTTGCTGTTATTATTCAGCTCTCCCTTGCCGAACACCTAAAATGAATGAATGATAAAATACTTTCATACTTTACTTGATGGGCTATATTGTGTCGATTTCGAAATGTATATATAGTTTATTTAGTAATGTTATAGCAGATCAACTTAAAGGACGTGAGTTCAAATCTATGTTTTCTCTCGTTTTTTTATATTGCGATTTTTTTTAAAGCTAAAATAGCTCAAGCCAGTTTACTGTGCATCTTTCCTTTTTTATGTGTTCATTACAGCAAATTAAGTTTTCAAGTGCCGCCCACGCATCATTGTGCAGTCTATTTTTTCTTTGGACGGTCTTAATCCTCAAAAAGGCAAGCTAAAATCGTGGCTTCAACAATTCCATCATTTCTGTTCATAATTACAAGTTTATTCAAATTAGAGGATAATTATTGTAACCAGCCGTGCCTCTGAGACCACTTGCCTTTCTGAGGGTTAAAGAATATTATTAATACATATATTTTAAACATGGTATACAACACGTAAATGATATGATAGAACGTTTGACAGATGAGTAATTATTGTATTCATCATTAAAGTTGTTTTGAAAAAGGGATATTTTGAAATCAGTGTATCAGTGATTATGCAATGAGAGCAGATACGTGCCTTAAGAGACATGATCTTCTACAATTAACAAAAAAATCAAAGCTTTTGAGCGATTTAGTGGAGGGGCTAAGACATGGTCTTTATTAATCACATAATAAAGGTTCAAGTAAATTTTATTAATACCTCGGCATGCAAAAAATGGATTGCGTTAAAATCGTTATCAATATGATGGCTTCATTCGTCAGTACAGTATTAAAATTCGCACAAAAAACGGGTGTTACACGCAAGCCAATGATTAAATTTTAAAAGCATTTATAGTATGTTTATAAAAGTGCACGACAAACCTACATGATGGTTGAATCAGTTTAATTGTACCCTGCGTGTTTGGCTAGCGTATCGTCTACTGCCCCCACAAACATTCAAACTATTCACTATGAACACCATGAAAGCACCTAACAAGAATTCTTTTTAATCAGTTTGATTTTTCATTGCGCCTGAGCTAGAAAATATACCACAGAAATACGCCATATGCACCTCAGAGAGCTTGGAAGCGCCCTACGAGTTAGGATAGACTATCCACTACCATCTCATGAGCTCAAATACTCATATCAACGCCCCAAAGAGATACAGTATATGCGCCCCAGAAAATCTGAAAGCGAGATATGTGAATATCATACTAGCGCCCCATAGAGTCTCGGAGCGCCGTGCGAACTATGAGAATATCGGACTTGCGCCCTAGGGAGTTAAAGAGACCTGCGACCTATGCGAATATTAAACTGGTACCCGAGAGACTGAGAGCGCGCAATGTGAATATGTGAATATCATGCTGGCGCCTCATAGGGTCATATTAGCACCATAGGGAGCTTTAGAGTACCCTGTGAGCTATGAGAAGCACCACAGCGAGTGCGGAAGCGCTCTCCGAGCTATGGGAATATCATACTAGCGTTTTAGAAAATCTTAGAGTCTCGGAGCGCCGTGCGAACTATGAGAATATCGGAGTTGCGCCCTAGGGAGTTTAAGACAGCCCTGCGACCTATGCGAATATCAAACTGATGCCCGAGATACTCTGAGAGCGCCCTGCGAGCAATGTGAATATCATACTGGCGCCCCATAGAGTCATATTAGCGCCCTGTGAGCTGTGAAAAGCACCCCATCGAGTGCGGAAGCGCTCTCCGAGCTATGGGAATATTATACTAACGCTCCAGAGAATCTTAGAGCGCCCTACGAACTATGAGAATATTAGAATAGCGAGTTTGAGAGCGCCCTGTGAATTATGTGAATATCGTAAAAGCGCTCGAGAGAATCTAAGAGCGCCCTGCAATCTATGAGAATATTAGACTAGCGCCCCCGAGAATTTGTAAGCGCCCGGCAAATTAAGATAACATCAGACTAGTAACATAGAGAGTTTTGTGAATATCATCTTAGCGCCCTGAAGAGCTTGAGAGCGCCCTGTGAGCTATGGTACTATGTATCACACTGAGGCCCTAGCGAGCATGGAACCACTCTTCGAACTATGGGAATATGATACTGGTACCCCAGAGAATCTGAGAGCACCCTACGAACTATGGGAATGTCAGATTAGCGCCCTAGCGAGTTTGGGAGCGCCCTGCGAGCTATGGAAATGTTATACTGGCGCCAGAGATAATCTGAGAGCGCCATGCGAGCGCTGAGAATATAAAGCTAATCTAGAGAGTTTGAGAGCGCCTAGCGTGCTATGGGAATGTTATGCTAGCGCTCGAGAGAATCAAAGAGCGCCCTACGAGCTATGTGAATATCATACTTGCGCCCTATAGAGTCATACTAGCGCCCTAGATAGCCTGAGAGCGTCCAGCGAGCTATGAGAATATCATTATAACACCCCAGCGTGGAAGCGCTCTCCAAGCTATGTGGATATCACAATAGCACCCTATAGGGTCTCGGAGCGTACTGCGGGCTATGAGAATATCAGACTAGCGCCAATGTGAGTTTTAAAGTACCCGGCGAGCTATGGGAATATCACACTGGCGTCCCAGAGAATCTGAGAGCGCCCTGCAAACTATGAGAATATCAGACTACCCTACAGAGTTTGAGAGCACCCTGCGAGCTATGGGAATATCATGCTGGCGCTCGAGAGAATCTGAGGGCGCCTCGCGCGCTATGCGAATATCATACTAGCGCACCATAGTCATACTAGCGCCCTAGAGAGCTTTAAATCGATTTGCGAGCTATGAGAATATTATACTAACGCCTTAACGAGCATGGAAGCGCTCTCCGAGCTATGGGAATATCATACGAGCGGCCCAGAGAGTCTGAAAGCGCCCTACGAACAATGAAAATATCAAACTAGCCCCTAGTGAGTTCGAGAGTGCCCTACGAGCTATGGGAATATCATGCTGGCGCTCGAGAGAATCTGAGAGCGCCATGATATGCTGGCTGCGAGATATGTGAATATCCTTCTAGCACCCCATATAGCCATACTAGCGCCCTGCGAGCTATAAGAATACCATACTAGCGCGTCAGCGAGTGTCAAAGCGCTCTCCGAGCTATGGGAATATCATACTGGCATTTTAGAGAGTCCGAAAGCGCCCAGCGAACAATGAGAATATCAGACTAGCGCTCTCAAGAGTTTGAGATTACCCTACGAGCTATGGGAACAAAATGCTTGCGCCAGAGAGAATCTGAGAGCGCCCTGCGAGCAATGGGAATATCATACTAGCGCCCCATAGAGCCATACTAACGCCCTAGAGAGTTTGAAATCGGCCTGGAGCTATGAGAATATTAAACTAGCGCCCTAGTAAGTTTTGGAGTGCCATTCGAGCTATGGTAATATCGTACTGGCGCCCCAGATAATCCGAGAGCGCACTGCGAACTATAGGAATATTAGACTAACGCCCCAAAGAAGCTGTGAGCGCCCTGCGAACTATGAAAATATCGAACTACCGCCTGAAGAGCTTGGGCGCGCTCTTCGAGCTATTGGAATATCATACTGACGCTCGAGAGAATCTGAGAGCGCCCTGCGAGCTATGGGAATACCATACTAGCTCCCCATACAGTTATACTAGCGCCCTAGAGAGCTATGAGAATATCGAACTAGCACCTTAGTGAGTTTGAGAGTGCTTATGCTAGCGCTCCAGAAAATTCGTGAGCGCCCTGCAAACTAAGAGAATATCGAACTAGCGCCCAAGAGAGTTCGAGTGCGTCCTGCGAGCTATGGGAATATCATGTTGGCGCTCGAGTGAATCTGAGAGCGCCTCGCGAGCTATGTTAATATTTTATTAGCGCCCCATAATCATATTAGCGCCCTAGAAAGCTTTAAATCGATCTGCGAGTTATGAGAATATTATACTAGCGCCCCAGCGACCAAGGATGCGCTCTCCGAGTATCATGTAGCGCCCCAGAGAGTCCGAAAGAGAAGAATCTGAGAGCGCCCTGCGGACGATGAGAGTTTCATAATATCCTAGAGAGTTTGAGAGCGTCCTACGAGGAATATCATGCTGGTGCTCAAGGGATTCTGAGAGCGCCCTGCGAGCTCTGTGAATATCATACTAGCGCCCTGAAGAGCTTGAGAGCGCCTTGTGAGCTATGATATTATATATCATACTGGGGCCCTAGCGAGTATGAAAGCATTCTCCGAGCTATGGGAATATCATACTGGCACCCCAGAGAATCTGAAAGCGCCCTACGAACTGTGGGAATGTCAGATTAGCGCCCTGCGAGCTATGGAAATATCATACTGGCGCCAGAGAGAATCTGAGAGCGCCCTGCGAGCGATGAGATTATAAGGCTAACCTAGAGAGTTTGAGAGCGCCCAGCGTGCTATGGGAATGTTATGCTGGCGCTCTAGAGAACCTGAGAGCGCCCTGCGAGCTATGTGAATACCATACTTGCGCCCCATAGAGTCATACTAACGCCCTGGACTGAGAGCGCCCAGCGAGCTATGAGAATATCGTAATAGCACCCCAGCGAGTGTGGAAGCGCTCTCCGAGCTATGTGGATATCACAATAGCACCCCATAGGGTCTCGGAGCGCCCTGCGAGCTTTAAAAATGATAAACTAGTGCCCTTGCGAGTCTGAGAGCACCCTGCGAATATCATACTGGCGCCCCATAGAGTCATATTAGCGCCCTGTGAGCTGTGAAAAGCACCCCAGCGAGTGCGGAAGCGCTCTCCGAGCTATGGTAATATTATACTAGCGCTCCAGAAAATCTTAGAGCGCCCTACGAACTATGAGAATATTAGACTAGCGCCCTAGCAAGTTTGAGAGCGCCCTGCGAATTATGTGAATATCGTAAAAGCGCTCGAGAGAATCTAAGAGCGCGCTGCAATCTATGAGAATATTAGACTAGCGCCCCTGAGAATTTGTAAGCGCCCGGCAAATTAAGGTAACATATTAGAGAGTTTTGTGAATATCATACTAGCACCCTGAAGAGCTTGAGAGCACCCTGAGAGCTTTGAAAATGACAAACTATTGCCCCTGCGAGTCTGAGAGCACCCTGCGAGCTATCGGAATATCATACTAGCGTCCTATGAGTTTTGCAAATATCATATTGGCGCCCCAGAGAGTGTGGAAGCGCCCTGCAAGCGATGGGAACATCAGACTATCGTCCGAGAGAATCTGAGAGCGCCTTGCGTGACTTGTAAGTATCAAACTAATGTTGAAACGCTCTGCGAGGTGTGGGAATATCATACTAGTGCTTTCAAGTATCTGAGAGTATCCTATGAGCATATCATACCAGTGCCCCATACAGTCTGGGATCGCCATGTGAGTTATGAAAATATCATACTAGCGCGGCAGGGAGTTTGACAATACCCTACGAGTTTGAATAGATTCACAAAATTCCAATCAGCTGGGATCATTAAATTTGCCTTCCAGAATGATAAGGCCAACGGAATTTTTTTTTTGGCTCAAAAAATATTTTTTTTCGGTTCCAGGAGCTGGTTAGTCGCCGACTAACCGTGACTAACCGCACTGCTTAATGTCTTCAGCAAAGTTTTCGAAAGTGCTATTTCAAACCAAAGGTATCCAGTTATCCCAATCATTAGTCCTATCGTTGCAGAAGTTTCGTAGGTATTCGTTCAAACACCTATGATTCCTCTCTAACGCTCCTATTGTTTGTGAATGGTAAGCGGCTGAGCAAGTATGTGTTATTTTTAGCATGTTGCAAACTTCATCAAAGATCGCTTTGAATTCTGTACCTTGATCTGTTTTAATTTTAGATATCGGTCCAAATATTAATATACATTGTTCAACTAAAGCTTTTGCCATAGTTGTTGCTGCTTTGTCTGGAACGGGTGCTAGTATGATAAATTTAGTGAAGTCGCATTGCATTGATACTGCGTAGCGATTTCCATTTACTGAAAGTGGAAATGGTCCGATAGTATCAAACGATACTACTTCGAATGGTTTTGTTGGTGTTGTTGTTATTACAGTATGTGTTTTTATTTGTGGAAAGTGTTTGTTCCTTTTACAGAGTTCACAAGTTCCAACATAGTTTATTATTGATTGTTTCATGTTTTGCCAGTAAAAAATTGGTCTTAATTTTTTATAAAGTCGATTTATTCCTAAATGTCCCCCTAGGGGAGTGTTATGGTACTGATAAAGAATCTGATTTATTTCACTACCAGTTTCAATAGTTTTAGGCTTTTCGAATAATAATATGGCAACATTCCTAAGAATTTTGTTACCTATTTCCTTAAATAACTTTACGTCGACGTATTTAAAAATCACATCATTTGTTGCAATAGCGAAATGTTTGCCATTTTTTGAGCTAAATCTAATGCATTTCTTGCATTTCTCCTCGTGGGACGATTTTTAGGGATCCCTTTATCGATAATTTTAAATGCTCTTTTTAGCATGGGCATTAAATTTAAATCGAGATCTAGCGCTAGAGCTAGACTCTTTGAATAATTTTTGTTGAATAATAATAGATTAATTGTATTTGTTATTTGATTAAATGAGAAGCTTAGCTTAGGTAAATCAAAGGTTTCTAAACTATTCATGGCGTCATACACACGAAATTGATCAGATTTCGGTGGAGAGGGTTGAACGATTTGTGGGGTCATTTTGTTTTTGGTCATTGACCTGTACATATTTTTAGCTCATGTATATCAACGTTCACTCTTGAAAGTGCATCCGATACAACGTTGCTCTTTCCTTTTATAAATTGTACTGTGAAGTCATACTCTTCCAAGTCTAGTCGCATTTGCGTAAGCTTGGGTGATGGATCCTTCATAGTAAATAAATAAACGAGCGGTCTATGGTCGGTTTTTATGATAAATTTTCTTCCATACACATATGGTCGAAAGTATTTAATTGCCCAATGGATTGCGGCTAGTTCACGCTCGATTGTTGATTTGTTCGCTTCACCCTTTGTGAACGTTCGGCTCGCAAACGCCACAGGTAAGTCGACATCATCATACTCTTGAGCTAATACTGCTCCGCAAGCCAATTTGGAGGCATCAGTCGTAATAATGAATTCTCTCTTAAAATTTGGGAATTTTAGGATTCGAGGTAACAGTAGTTGTCGTTTGAGTGTGAGAAATGCTTCTTGACACTTTTCGTTCCAGATAAATTTTGTATCTTTCCTGGTAAGTTGATTAAGCGGATGTGAAATTTCTGCGAAATTTGAAATGCAACGCCTGTAGTAGTTGCAAAATGCAACGAACCTTCGCGTATCGTCAGCATTTTTCGGAAATGGATAGTTTTTTATAACTGAGTACTTTGCCTTATCAGGTTGTACTCCTTCTTGTGAGACATGATGTCCGAGAAATGTTACTTCCGTTTTGAAGAAACAACATTTCTTCGGGTTTAGCTTTAAATTGCAATTTCTCATGATAGGTTCTTCAGATGATGGCTAAGTAAACATCCGATGACTATTACGTCATCTACGTATACGCATTCAGGTGGTAGACCACTAAGCGCCAGCGTCATCATTCGCTGAAAACTATTAGGGCTAATGTTTAACCCGAACGGTAGTCTATTGAATTCAAAGTGACCATTACCTGCAGTAAATGCAGTAAATTTTTTACAATGTTCTTGTAGTGGGATTTGATGAAATCCAGACATTAGGTCAAGCGTGGAGAAGAATTTCGCCCTGCCTAATTGGTCTAGTATTTCATCAATCCTGGGCAATGGGAACTTATCTGGTATGATTTTCTTATTCAGATGTCTAAAATCGACAACTAGTCTCCACTTTTTATCATTAGAATTAGTTTTCTTGGGGACAAGAAGAATGGGAGAATTGTACGGCGATGTTGAGTTCTGAATAATGTTTTGATCTAGCATGTTTCTTACTTGTAGATCAATTTCCAGTTTTTGTGTCTCTGGAGTTCTGTAATTTTTAATGTAAACAGGAGATTTGTCATTTAACAAAATTTCTTGTTTATAGAAATTATTCGTGGATAGGTTATCGTCTTCTAACGCGAATATGTCACTATATTGCCTACAAAGACGTTCAAGGCCAGGTCTGATTATTGGGTCGAAATTGTTTAGTAGAAGTTCGCGAACTAATCGTTCGTTTCTTGTATGGTTTCCATTTTGTAGAATAGTTCGACTATGGAAACAAAAATTTCGTAGAAGTGTCATAGTCGGTATGAAATTTTCTGGGATGAGTATATTTTCGTTAGTTGTGTTTATGAACTTTACAAACTTGTTTTCATTATTAATAATGCAGTTTGCATACACTAATCCTGGAGTTAGCTCTTTTGATATGGTAACCATATCTTCTGGTAGATAAGGTAGGTTTAGATTTTTAATTATTTCACATCGTGGAGGTATGATTTGCTTGGTGCGTGATTTTTCGTAAATTGGTATAGTAATGCGGGTGTTAAAAGCATTCATTATCAGGATCCAGGTATTATAATCGATACAACACTTATAAGAGGTAAAGAAATTCCTTCCTAAAATTCTGTCGGTGGGAATTGGAAAGTTGTCGCTTACCGTATATAATTTGTGTTGAAGCGAAAATTCATCTATTAACAGATTAGTGGTAAATCTTCCATAAGTGGTTATGGTACCGTTGCCTATTCCGGAAATAGTGCATGTGTCATTAGGGTTATAGTTTCGCTGAAATTTTAATTTTGAGGATTTTATAACTGAAATATCTGAACCACAATCTATTATAAAACTACATTGTTGTTCGGCACATTCGACGTTCAAAAGCACAAAATTGGTTGCAGATAAATTTACGGCATAAACTGCCCTTGAGTTTGACCTAAAAAATTAGGTTGCGGTATCTGTCGTATTGGTGGATGGGTAGGCAAAGAGGGTTGCATATTATTTTGCATTGGTTGGAAAACAGGGGTTAGGTTCAATTGTTGGGGAATGTTTTGGGCTACATACATTCCATAATGAGGATTGAAATGTCCTCTTTGTGACAACTGTCACCGTTGGTGGTAAGGTCTTCTTCCGTTATGATTACCTCTATCGTGGAAATTTCCACGATAACCGTTGTAATTTCCACGATTAGAATAACTCCTTTGGAAGTGTTTTGGTTACCTCTGTAATATTGGAAATGACCACGACCATTTCCTCGACCATTGTTGAAATTTCTACCATGGTTGTTTTGTTGAGTACTACGAATCGTGAACATTTGTGTAGGGATTGGTTTGTCATTTTCCATGAGCTTTTCAGTAGCATCTGTAATTTTGGTAAAGGTCCCAGCCTTCAAAACAATCTTCGTGTCATTGTTTCTGACACCGTCTATGAGAGCTTCGACGCCCTTTTTGGTAGCCATCGTATTAGCACTGTTTATTGGAATTTGCTCTGTTACGTAAACCGACCTAAGCTGTGCGGTTAATTTTTCCACTGCACTACAGAATGATTCTGCTGATTCTTTCTGTTTTACGGCTTTTAATTTTGCAATGATATTGTCTGAAGTAATTTTGGATTCGCAGTGTTGCTTCACTGCGTCTAAAATACCTTGCAGGTCATTGGCTCTTACAATAACCTGACGTGCAACTCCAGTGAGTCGCGATTTGACGAATCGTACTACTGTAACCTGAGCTGCTGCCTGCTGTGCGGCGGTCGCTGCAGCAAAGTCATTAACAACAGTATCATTGAACAGATTTACTGCATCAATGAAAGATTTCTGGGGCACCGTCGTACATTTGTACAAGGGTGGTGCCCAACTTAATGTCAACTTTCGCCATCTTCGCTTTGATTTTATATTTTAATTTTTGAATGAAATTTACGGCACACGCCAATGAATAAACGCTTAATGTATGAACACCTGCGTACTCAAGTTTTGTTGTAATTAACGTATGTATTTTACTGTATATTTGGCGTGTACATTTATACAAAAAATTAAATTCATTTTCGGGATATTCTGATTCATAGTCGGCTAAAATATTTGTAATTAGTGTGTATGTTGTACGAGCATCCGTTAGTTTTGTAGTCAAAGTGTTTCTTTTGTATGGACGATTGGGGGCTTTTCTTAGATTGGTAAGAATTGAATTTAAGCGTGAAATGTGGCTATCAATTACACCTTTATGTACTTCAATATCCATTCGCTAATTGCCATATAATGCCAATATTTTCTGTCAATCTTAAATTTAATTCAAATTTCAGCAACATGTGTCAAAATGTAAAATGGATTCGTTACTACCAACCGGGGGTTCCTGACGGGCTTCCAGGGAGGTGGTGGCGAATGTGATGAACAAAATGTAAAATTGGATTCCATAACACCATCGTTGTTCTCCGGGGCAGCTAATTATTTGGTTTGCACTTTTCTTCTTTTTATCAACACTGCATGTGTCTATCACTCATTCTGTTTTTAACCATTGTTTATCGCAGCAACGCTCCTGGCTGCTTTTAACGCCTGTCGGCGCGATTGTTTTTTATGGATTTTTTATAATACTAGTAGGAATTGTGCACCTATTAGCACCAAGATTAACCATAATTTAATTTCACTCTGTTCGAGTGTATCGGTATGGTTTTCTAAATGGTTGATCACCTGTGTTTAGTGATCACCAGTATTCACTACTTTTTTTGAGTTAAATAGGCCCATTTTAAGTCAGTATCACTGTCACTTGGTCATTCGTTTTAAGGCAGTATCACTGTCACTTGGTCATTCATTTTAAGGCAGTATTACTGTCACTTGATCATTCATTTTAAGGCAGTATCACTGTCACTTGATCATTCATTTTAAGGCAGCTTTTCTCGCTTTTGACTTTTGCTCCTTTCTCTGTTCAACCTTAAGGCCGTATCACTGTCACGGTCGCCATGTGGCATTTTATCTCTTCGTAAATAATTTTACTAGAACGTCACCGGGATGTCATCGAAGAAAGACGTACACCCGTTGTTAGTTAGACAGTGAATGTTTTATTCAATTACCTTGTCTACAATTCTTCCTACTGGAGGCAGTTATGTTTATCTATTATGTAAAGAATGGTCAATGCAACGTAAGAGAGAATAACCTGAAAAAATGGGAGAAAATTCGGAGAAGGCAGTTTGCGCGGAGTGCGCTTGGGAACTAAGAGTTGGAATGTAAGCAGGACACGTTTTTGTCATGTCAGAATTCTTGAGACCTTTGGGTCTTTACCCCGCTTGCGCGTGCATTTGCATTTGACGCGTAAGCAGTTCAATATTGTGGGAATGAATTATTTTCTCACAGCGTGATTCAGCTAGTGAGGTCTTTCAGGATGTATGGTTGCTGTGGGTTCGGGAATATGTGCTGTGCACATATCACAGTAATCATAAGTAACATTTGCCCTATTCTCCGTAAAATAATGTAGGTAAATTATCCGCTCAATCCCAAGTAACAATTGAAGTTCTTTAGCATGCTACAAGTGCAATCTAAGTTTTATGAGTGGCTATAAAATCACCATAAGGCTACTAGGGATGTTACCATATCGCATCGACATTATTTCTAAAAATCGTGTAAATCATGTTAACGTACAAGAGAAGCACCGAAGCGCACTATTCAGAATCTAAAAATAGGCCCACTTTCCTAATCTGAAAAGATATTATAAAGCTATTCAGTCTATCGTAAGCTGTAGTAGTGAGCAAAACTGTATGAAAACAAAGCGTATTATACAAGGAAAACAAGCAGTCCTTAGGCTTTGGCAAAATTCAATGTGTGCGTTCTGGAAACATCTTCTGCATCTATAATCGTTTTGCCCTTGACGAATGCGTAGAATATTATGCTAACATTAAACATCGATCGACAGCAACGTCGTTGGTTCATACAGGAAACATCCCCATAAAACTCAGAATACCCAGGTTTAAATCGCTATATCCACAAATAACAATCAGCGTGTCTTATATTCATAATAACAATCAGCCAGCATGTATGCAATCATATGACAAAACTATAAAAAGCTTTTGCTACATGAAGCTTTTGTTACATGAAGCTTTTTGCTTCCAAACGAAAAACGCCTTAATGTATGTTATATTTTTCTATTCTATTCTATTTTTAGACTTGCACGCTAAATTCGTTGATACTATACAATAGGTAATAAAAGCTATATTGGCTGTGGGGGAACCTAACAAAATTTGTTATAATTCTGATAGAAGCCTATCACAGGTTGTCATATTTTTGATATATACTAGAAGAATATCTGTTATGTTTTCTGTTATTTTACCAACTAACGAGACCAGAGTTATAACACAACTTGTTATCATAACAAAGTAACTCAGTCTATAATAATTTTGTTATTTCTTTCTGATCGGGGTACGTGACTAGTGATGTCTGTTGAATGAGAGCATCGTCCCTTCCTAACACTGTGAAGCTTATGTATGAGGGAATTGGCTTGGTCACACACATTCTCACCACACGAACACCGTTAGGGATGCCCGGGAAAAAATTCCTCCATGTATCATGTGTAACGGAGTCTACTTCTCCGTATTTTAGCAAGCATTTTTAATCACGCAGTCAGGGGTACGCGTAGCCAAATCATGGACACGAACTTCTACAGCGCCGTTCTCGATGTATACAGGAATACTATATTTAACATTGCCGCATTCGGCGGTGTGCTGCATGTTGTTTCGCGAGGCGAATGACTCAGCTTGGTTAATGTTCTTGAACGAAACCCGATCAGAAAGAGATAACAAAGATATTACACACTGTGTTACTTTGTTATGATAACAAGTTGTGTTATAACTCTGGTCTCATTAGTTGGTAAAATAACAGAAAACATAACAGAAATTCTTCTAGTGTATATAAAAATATGGCAACCTGTGATAGGCTTCTATCAGAATTATAACAAATTTTGTTAGGTTCTCCCACGGCCAATATAGCTTTTATTACCTTTTGTATAGTATCAACGAATTTAGCGTGCATGTCTAAAAATAGAATAGAATAGAAAAATATAGCATACATAAAGCCGCTTTTCGTTTGGAAGCAAAAAGCTTCATGTAGCAAAAGCTTTTTATAGTTTTGTCAAATGATTGCATACATGCTGGCTGATTGTTATTATGAATATATGACACGATGATTGTTATTTGTGGATATGGCGATTTGAACCTGGATATTCTGAGTTTTATGGGGATGTTTCCTAGATGAAACAACGACGTTGCTTTCAACCAATGTTTAATGTTAGCATAATATTCCACACATAATAGCATAATATTCCACGTCAAAGGCAAAACGATTATAAATGCAGATGTTGCAGATGAACACACACATTGAACTTTGCCAAAACCTAAGTACTGTTTGTTTTCCTTGTATCGTACGCTTTGTTTTCATACAGTTTTGCTCACTACTACAGCTGCCTATATTACGATAGACTGAATAGCTTTATAATATCTTTTCAGATTAGGAAAGTGGGGCTATTTTTAGATTCTGAATAGTGCGCCTCGGTGCTTCTCTTGTACGATTTTACACGATTTTTAGAAATAATGTCGATGCGATATGGTAACATTGGGCGGATAATTTACCTACATTATTTTACGGAGAATACTACAAATGTTACTTATGATTTCGAATAGATTCAAAGAAACAAATACCAAACTTTTGAGATTTCAAGTAAAGTCGCATTCGGGGTTTTGTTATTGGCATTTTTAATATGGAGAAGATTAAGCAAACTAGTACAATAATACATATAATAAATTCCCAGAAATACATTTTTTTTCAATAGTTCAATCTATCAACTGCGAATATTATAACAGATGATCTGTTGTAACAGATAATCTGAAAATTCGAAGAATTGCTGAAGATTCTTAGGTGTGACGAATTTTAGAATATTTCATATTTTCTAAAATTCATTTTCTTTTCTAAATTTTATTTATTTTTAAGGAGGAAATTATTCAATATTTTTACATTGAAGCTTTTAGCTATTTCAAGCATCATCTAAAACACATATTTAAATTATAACAGCAAACAATAATACCAGCTGGGATATGTATATATTCAGAGATTTCTAGGACATTTTGAAATATTGATAGCTCTATGCAGCATACTCACAAATATTAATCTTTCAACAATTTGAACAAAATGAATAAAGTAGCTTGAATATTACGAAAATTTGTTAGTTCGATGATTTTTTTAAGACGAACAAAGCACCATCGAATACAGTGGCGGATCCAGGGGGAGGGTCTTGGGGGTCCGAAATTTAATTACTTGTTGAAAAATTTCAAACTGTTTTCAATTTTATATTAGTTTCAAACTCAAAATCAATCCAAACCAAATTTGTCCAACAAAACTGATATTCATTAAAAAAGGTTATTATGAATTACGAATTGTACAATGTTCATTTTAAAATCGAAATTTCAGACCCCTTCCGAAATTTTTTCCTGGATCAGCTCCTGATCGAATACAACGGAAACAAAAATTAGCACATATGCGCATTCAAAGCAATTGTCAGTTCAATCGTAAAATGTCAAACTTATCCTAGGTGGAATCAATCTCAAGCTCAAAATCAGATACCCACAAACTGGACAAGTTTCAGTTGTTTATCAAAATCCCACATAAATTGGAGAAATCGGACTGAAAATCCTCGAAGGTCCTCATAATTCATAACGGTATTGTGGAAATCAGTATATATCAAACAGTTTTTTGAATTCTGAAAATTCGTTTTCGCAATATTCACAATTAATTAAAAGAAAATGAATTATATAATCATTTGGCTAAACCATAATAAATGGTTTAAAAATGCTATTTTATTTGAATCTGCGTTTCTTTATTTCATCTGGAGTGCTTGATACTTCCTGTATCTTCTTTAAAATAAGTTTTATATGAAAATTATTATCTTTAGAATAGCTTGTTGATAGCTTTACGATTCCAAAACTTTTTGAATAAAGTCTTCAACATTGAAATCATAAGCCCCATATTCGAAATTGCGTGTCAGACGAGTGTCTCAGAAACTAGGTAATCTCTTAATCAAAATGCAACCAAGTAAGTTAAACACCTCACTTTCAAATTTTCAGACCACTTGCATCTAAAACTTAGCTATTCTCAAAATCGTGGAACTTTTTTTTTATAATTGGTAAATTTATTTAGGCCCAAATGCGATAGCTTGACGAGGCCGATTGTTTGTTTTTTTACAATAAATGAAAAAACAGCTACATTAAATTTTTGGTCTCGTTCAGGCGCAGCTTTCTGCTGCGTGTTGAGATCCTTTTTCTAGGGGGCAAAATATTGCCAGTGTTGTCCACTGCAAGTTGAGGTTCATTTCGTTTGTCTTCTTTCGCGTTATCGTTCACGTCCATGTCCTCATACGTACTACTTTCCTGCTGCTGGATGTTCCAGTTTGTGTTTTACTCTTAAGGGTCGTTTTAGTATGTTCGTTATCGGCATTCGTTTCGTTGTTGTTGTTGCTGGTTGTTGGTGCTTGATCCATAGATGTTGGTTTTGCAGCTGTTAGTGGTTTAGCGTAAGATGGTTGTGTGCTGATTTCAGTTGAATTTGAGTTTTCCTTAACAGTTTCTACGCAAGGTTTTCCGAGGTGCAGCTTCTTCGTGCAGAACTAGCACGTAGGAATTTTCCCTGGGTACGTGACTAGTGATGTCTGTTGAATGAGAACATCGTCCCTTCCTAACACTGTGAAGCTTAAGTAAGAGGGAATTGGTTTGGTCACACGCATTCTCACCACACGAACACCGTTAGGGATGCCCGGGAAAAAATTCCTCCATGTATCATGTGTAACAGAGTCTACTTCTCCGTATTTTTGCAAGCATTTTTCAATCGCGCCGTCAGGCGTACGCGTAGCCAAATCATGGACCCGAACTTCTACAGCGCCGTTCTCGATGTATACAGGAATGCTGTTTCGCGAGGTGAATGACTCAGCTTGGTTAATGTTGTTGAACGAAATCAGCACGCAATGTTTGATATGATGCATTTGTAGGGTTTTCACTTCAGCCAGATTGAGTTCCATCTGCACTTTTAATAACTGTTCCACTTCCCGAATGGCTGGTCTTACGGGGCATTTTGAAAAATCAACAGCAACACAGTTCGGCCGCATCTGGGTTGCTTTTTGCTGGGCTCCGTCACTCATCACTATATCGCACAGTAGGTATAGCCTATTGTTATATGGACTGCTTGTGTGATAGGCACCGATTGATTTTTAGGTAGAATTGACTGTTTCACTTGCGCGGGACGATTTTTTGCTTCTGCTCAGGGCGAGATGTGAAGACAAACTAAAATCGAACTTTGGAACTTTGAATATCTATGTGGAAAACGCAAATATTAGGAAATCAATAAAAACTTCGAAAATTTACTTTAAAAAGTTAAATAATACGCATAAAAAGAGGCTTATGCGTATTAGTAAATAGATCTGTGTAATATAACAATCATTCACAGTTGATTGATTGATTTGTTTATAGGGGCTTTAACCAACTGGTCATTTTTTTATTCATTTCGTTTTTTTGATAGGCACAAATGCGTTAGCTTGGCGGTGCCGAATTCTTTTGTTTTTACATTTTGAATATCTTAAAACTAGGAGGTTACAATGTTGAATTTTTTTTATGAAAGAGAAAAATTTACAGCTATCTTAAGACTAGAAAAAAGATTCTATATATAAGAGAGGGGGCAAAAGATTTTTTTATGAAAAATTTTAAAACAAGGAATTCAATAGTAATAGTTTTTTAGGAAATATTTACAGTTATCTTAAAACTAACAATATAGTTTGGTACACAAAAGGGGGAACAAATATTTATGAAAAATTTCACAGGTATTTTAAAACTAGGGATACAATTCTATTTACAAGATGAGGGACAATAGTTTTAACAATGAGTAGAAATTACAACTATCTTAAAACTACGAATACGGAATACAAATTTGATTTTTTATTGGATACTTATGCTTGGTCATTTCCAAAATCGGTGTAGAAGTAGTTGTGTCAAGGACAGGTGAGAGAAGGCGTAGATGGTGACCGGTAGAGAAGAGCAAAACTTGCAACTTTCGGGCAAACGGGAGATCAGCGAAACAAATTAGCGCTTCAGTCAAGTAGGTCGGATTGGCGGATGGTATTCTTCGGACCCGCGGGGAATCCTTCAAAGGGAATCCTTCGGACCTCGAGTCGCTCTCGCTTCAGTTTCCGTAGTGATAAGGGCGACGGCGGTTACATAGTGGCAGTCTGGAGCTTATCGGTTCCACACGGCAAGAGGAAACTTCTAAAAACGAGAAATAAAAAAAGAGGGGCTAAATAGGGATATTTATCGTTTTTTATGAAAGTATAAATAAGGGACATATAGGGGAAATCACGATTTGCCAGCATATCTCGGACTGGGACATTGGGTCGTCTACCTCGGGCCCGAAGGGAATCCTTTAACTGAGACCTGGCGTCCAAATACCCGGCGCATACCCAGACAACGTGCTCGATGTCGTGATAGCCCTCGTCACAAGCGCACAGACTACTCTCCGCAAGCCCAATACGCAGCAAATGTGCATCTAAGGTGTAGTGGTTGAACATAAGTCGGGACATTACACGAATAAAATCCCGACCCACATCCATCCCCCTGAACCAAGGCTTCGTTGATACCTTCGGGATAATCGAATGTAGCCATCGTCCAAGTTCACCATTGCTCCACGAGGTTTGCTAGCTGTTGAGTGTCCTCTGATGACAAATACTAAAAAATTCGTTGAAGCAGATTGGTCTTTCGTATATGTCACCATTTAATGCGCCCACCTTTGCTAATGAGCCGGCCTTTTCATTGCCCAGGATAGAACAATGAGAGGGGACCCAAACAAAGGTAATCTGATAAGATTTTTCAGATAACGTACACAAGGACTCCCGTATCTTCCCCAGAAAATACGGGAATTGCCTTTTAGGCTTCACCGCACGAAGAGCCTCGATAGAGCTGAGGCTGTCCGAAAGGATGAAGTAGTGATCTGTGGGCAGAGTGTCGATGATCCCAAGGGTGTACTGAATTGCAGGTAACTCTGCGACGTAAACTGAAGCGGGATCATTGAGCTTGAATGAAGCGGTGATAGCATTGTTGAAGATACCGAAGCCAGTGGACCCATCGAGATTTGATCCGTCAGTGTAGAACATTTTGTCACAGTCGACTTCTCGGAATTTATTATAAAATATATTGGGGATCACTTGCGGGCGTATATGGTCCGGGATTCCACGAATCTCTTCCTTCATGGATGTGTCGAAGAATACAGGTTTGAGAATTAAGCTCGACGAGCCTCTCGAAGTTTTCAATCACCAACGGGTTCAGAATGTCGCATCGGATGAGCAATTGATATGAGAGTTCCCAAAATCGATTTTTTAGCGGAAGAACGCCCGCCAGCCCGAGCCCGAGACTCATCGTATGGGTCGAATGCATGCAACCCAAGGCAATGCGCAAGCAACGATACTGGATTCTCTCCAGTTTGATCAAGTGTATGTTCGCGGCGGAGCGGAAACAGATACACCCGTACTCCATCACCGACAATATCGTTGTTTGGTACAACCTGATCAGGTCTCCTGGGTGGGCACCCCACCATGTTCCAGTTATTGTTCGGAGAAAATTGATCCTTTGTTGGCATTTCTGTTTCAGATACCTAATGTGAGATCCCCAGGTACCTTTAGAGTCGAACCAGACCCCGAGATATTTAAATGTGAAAACCTGGTTGATCGTTGCACCCATTAATAGAAGCTGGAGTTGCGCCGGCTCACGCTTCCTAGAAAAGACAACCAACTCAGTTTTCTCCGTGGAGAACTCGATACCCAGCTGAAGAGCCCAAGCAGACAAATTGTTCAAGGTATTTTGTAATGGTCCTTGCAAGTCGGCAGCTTTGGGCCCTGTAACAAAGACCACCCCATCGTCTGCAAGTTGCATTAGCGTGCATGAATTGGCAAGACAATCGTCAATGTCATTCACGTGAAAATTGTAGAGCAGGGTACTTGGACATGAGCTCTGGGGAAGACCCATGTAGCTAAATCGCGATGTTGTTAAATCGCCATGCGAAAAGTGCATGTGCTTTTCAGACAACAGGTTTAGCAAAAAGTTAGTTAAAATTGGTGAAAGACCATGCTGGTGCAGCTTCTCTGACAGAATGTTGATAGAAACTGAGTCAAAAGCCCCCTTAATATCCAAGAAGACTGATGCCATCTGCTCTTTGTTAGCATGGGTCATTTGGATTTCTGTAGAAAGCAACGCAAGGCAATCGTTCGTCCCTTTGCCTTTGCGGAAGCCAAATTGTGTATCTGACAGTAAGCCATTTACTTCAACCCAATTGTCGAGGCGAAACAAGGTCATTTTTTCGAACAACTTCCGAATACAGGACAGCATTGCAGTCGGTCGATACGAGTTGTGGTCGGAGGCTGGTTTTCCTGGTTTTTGAATGGTGATGACCTTCACTTGCCTCCAGTCATGAGGGACAATGTTACCCTCAAGAAACTTGTTAAATAAGTTCAGCAAGCGCCTTTTTGCAGTGTCAGGCAGATTCTTCAGCAAGTTGAATTTGATTCTGTCTAACCCTGGGGCGTTATTGTTGCATGATAAGAGAGCAAGTGAGAACTCCACCATCGAAAATGGTGTTTCGTTCGCGGTATCGGGAGGAGACGCGGCACGGCACGTTTTCTGTACCGGGACAGAGTCCGGACAGATCTTCTTGGCGAAAGCAAATATCCAACGGTTTGAATATTCCACGTTCTCGTTGGTACTATAACGGTTACGCATACGTCGAGCCGTACCCCAAAGAGTGCTCATCGCTGTTTCTCTCGTTAACCCGTCGACGAGCTGGCGCCAATAACTGCGTTTTTTGGCTTCCATTAGACTCTTCATTCGCTTTTCTAACGACGCGTACAATTGATAGCTAGCGAGTAACCCGTCTTCCCGGAAGGCCTTATATGCAGTGGACTTTTCCGCGTACAGCTCTGAGCACTCTTTATCCCACCACAGTGTGGGAGACCGTCCATGGGTATCCGCGCTGGGTACTGGTTTAGTCTGAGCTTGATTCGCACTGTCGAGAATCAAGCCAGCCAAAAACCTGTACTCTTCCTCCGGAGGAAGTTCTTGAGTGGATTCGATTTTAACGGATATCGCGGTCGCGTAACTCTTTCAATCAATATTCCGTGTGAGGTCATACGAGACATTGATTGTTTCCGATGGTCTTGAACCGTTAGCAATTGAAAGCACGATAGGCAGATGATCGCTACCGTGGGGATCAGGGATCACCTTCCACATGCAATCTAACTGTAGCGATGTCGAGCAAAGCGATAAATCCAACGCGCTTGCGCGTGCTGGTGGTGTAGGAATTCGCGTCATTTCTCCCGTGTGTAAGATGGTCATGTTGAAATTGTCGCAAAGATCTTGGATTAATGTTGATCTATTATCATCATGAAGACAACCCCATACCGTACCGTGCGAGTTAAAGTCTCCCAGAACTAGCCGCTGTGCCGGTAAGGATTCCGTGATATTACAAAGCGTTCGGTGCCCTACCGAGGCTCTGGGAGGAATGTAGATAGAAGCAATGCGAAGGTCTTTACCTTTGATTAAAACTTGACAAGCGACAATTTCAATGCCTGGTGTCGAAGGGAGGTTGATTCGGTTGAAAGAATAGCACTTTTTGATCCCCAAAAGTACTCCTCCGTAGGGGTTTTCTCGATCCGGACGAATTATATTAAAGTCGTGGAAGTTGAGATTTATATCGGAAGTTAACCAAGTTTCACATAATGCGAAAGCATCACATTTTAAACTATTTAGTAAAAATTTAAAGGAATCGATTTTCGGGAGGATACTTCTGCTGTTCCACTGTAGAACAGTGATCGAACCGGTGACCTCGTTCGATGACTTAGCCATCGAAGGATACGATCGCTGCAAGGAGGGGCCATTTAGTAGTCAACTGTTTCAAAAATGTTTGCACTATAGGGAGAAAACGTATCAGAAGGCTTTTAAGAGGATCAGTAACATTGAAAGCTGTGGAAATTAAGTCCACTATGTCAGAAAATTTCATTAGTCCGCTACTGGACTGAATATCTGTTTGAAAAAAGGGGACACTTGGGGTTTTTGGTGTCCCTGGAAGTGGTGGGTACTCCTTGTTAGAATTAATATTTCCAAGTCCTGGAGCAAATTGCTTCGGCTGTAGTGCATCACTTCCGTTGCAGTTATTGATAGTATTTGGCGCACTCTGAGGGGACGACACCTTGGCACCCTTACGAGGCAATTTAGGGGAGGCTAGATTTCTCCTCTTCCTGGATTCCCCTGGGTTAACCAATGATGTCCCTCTTGTGGGTCGTCAGATTCTTGCTCAAAGCCAGCCAAAAGAGCAAAGGAATTTTCGGAAGGGACAGATGGCGAAGCATTCTTTAGCATTTCTGCATAAGAGTGCCTCGAGCGATCCTTAAGGGAGCGCCTAATTTTATCCCCGTGCTGCTTGTACGCCGGGCATGACTTAAGAGCATGCGGAGGGCCCCCGCAGTAAATACACTTCTCAGTTTCTCCACCGCAAGCGTCATCCTCATGCTCTCCCTCGAATTTGCCGCACCGTTTTTTATTGCCACAATAAGTGGCTGTGTGGCCCAGTTGCTTGCAATTGCTGCAGTTCATTACCCGCGGTACAAACAGGCGAACTGGTAGGCGAACCTTATCCAGGAGGACATAGTTGGGAAGAGCAGACCCGGAAAAAGTCACCCGAATCGAGTCTGACGGAGAATAAGTTGTCTTATCATCTTCAGTTTTTGCGGAATACAATTGCTTGCATTCCAGAATCTTCACCTTTTGAAGTGAAGGGTCCTTAAAGCAGCCAACCCCGTACTTCAACAGGTCTTCGCACTTTAGACCCGGTTCGGCGATTCCATCGATCCCTACTGCCCTACAAGGCACATACACCGTGAATTGCTTCGTAAAACGCTCGCTTCGAGCAATCTGGTTTGCCTGATCGAGGTCATTTACTATAACGCGTATCTTATTAGCTCGAACACGTGTTATCTGAGCTACGGACGGGTAGTTAGCAGTCAGCTCCCGTGATATTTCTAGAATATTGGGCGATTTCATGTTGGGCCGGAAATACACCACCCAGGGTCCATTTTAACTGGCTGGGTATGTTTTAATACGGGAAGGACTGGGGGAATCAGGGGAGGGAGTAATTTCGGGTTTATCCGGTAAATCCATGGGAATATCATTCTCATCCAATGTTCCTTCGCCCTCGGCCATTAAGGCACGAGGATAGCACGTGGTGTAAACGAGAGATGAAACTTGTATTCAGGGGAAAGGGAAAAGTAGAGACCGATCGGGGAAAGGGAAATGAAAGAAAGAAAAATAATACTTAGCTTATATAGCGGCGTGTCCGGCTATTCTGGTATACACTTCACCAGCCTGGGCACCGGCGAACAAAGACTGCGTTTTTTGGCTTCCATTAGACTCTTCATTCGCTTTTCTAACGACGCGTACAATTGATAGCTAGCGAGTAACCCGTCTTCCCGGAAGGCCTTATATGCAGTGGACTTTTCCGCGTACAGCTCTGAGCACTCTTTATCCCACCACAGTGTGGGAGACCGTCCATGGGTATCCGCGCTGGGTACTGGTTTAGTCTGAGCTTGATTCGCACTGTCGAGAATCAAGCCAGCCAAAAACCTGTACTCTTCCTCCGGAGGAAGTTCTTGAGTGGATTCGATTTTAACGGATATCGCGGTCGCGTAACTCTTTCAATCAATATTCCGTGTGAGGTCATACGAGACATTGATTGTTTCCGATGGTCTTGAACCGTTAGCAAAACGAGAACGTGGTGTAAACGAGAGATGAAACTTGTATTCAGGGGAAAGGGAAAAGTAGAGACCGATCGGGGAAAGGGAAATGAAAGAAAGAAAAATAATACTTAGCTTATATAGCGGCGTGTCCGGCTATTCTGGTATACACTTCACCAGCCTGGGCACCGGCGAACAAAGACTGCTTCAAACAATGGTTGACCTTCACTGACAATATATATTCTTGTTCACTTTATGCACAGCACCAGAAAACGAACTGCTTCGATCGAGAGCTCGGAGAGTTATGTTGAACTGGTCATTTGCCCGCTTTACAGTTTACAGTTAGCATTCAAAGATAATTGTGAAAGAATATGTAATATATTATAATATCATCGTTGTATGCGTACATTAATACCATATTAGCAGTTCAATGATATCACCAGAAGATAAAATCTTGGTATAAGTTTGCTTGCCTTGCTGATTGGGATATCACAAAGATAACACAGTGAGTAATAAATATCAACATGAGATATAAATTTGATAGCTTTCTGTTATGTCGTTCTGATCGGGAATCAGCACGCAATGTTTGATATGATGCATTTGTAGGGTTTTCACTTCAGCCAGATTGAGTTCCATCTGCACTTTTAATAACTGTTTTACTTCCCGAATGGCCGGTCTTACGGGGCATTTCGAAAAATCAACTGCAACACAGTTCGACCGCAGCTGGGTTACTTTTTGCTGGGCACCGACACTCATCACTAAATCGCACAGTAGGTATAGGCTATTGTTATATGGACTGCTTGTGCGATAGGCACCGATTGATTTTTAGGTAGAATTGACTGTTTCACTTGCGCGGGACGATTTTTTGCTTCTGCTCAGGGCGAAATGTGAAGACAAACTGAAATTTTAATTTTTTTTTGGTTTCATCGGAGTATCGGTTTGAATCACCATTTGCTATGTGATCGCACGCCACAACCTGTAACTCCGGAACCGGAAGTCGCATCGGGATGAAATTAATTAGACATTTACGGGGACGCAATACCTTTCATTTGAGACTATGTTTAGTTGAATCGGTCTAGCCATCTTCGAGAAACCGATGCGACTGTTATTCTGAATTTGGATACTTCCGCCGGGGCTTCCGGAACCGATGATGGTGGCCAATGTGAGCAAATAGACTTTGAATGGATGTTAGTGACCTAATACTACAAATCGAAGCAGTTGTGGTCACATTTTGGAAAAATTTTCACCATTATACATTCATTGCAGAATATATTAAAATCGACATTTTCTACGTGATCGTACTCATCACCCTGTAATTCCGGAACCGAAAGTCGGATCCATTAGAAATTCAATAGCAGCCTATGGGAACGTTGCACCTTTCATTTGGTACCAAGTTTGTAAAAATCGGTTCAGCCATCTCTGAGAAAAGTGAGTGAGGTTGTGTTCGCGTACACATACAGACGCACATACTCACACATACACACATACATACACACAGACATTTGCCGAAATCGACGAGCTGAATCGAATGGTATATGTCACTCGGCCCTCCGGGCCTCCGTTAAAAAGTCGATTTTCAGAGCAATTGCAATACCTTTCTATTAAGAAAGGCAAAAGGTGCGAAATCGGCAAAGTCCCAAAAAGTCGATTTTGACATAAACATAACAAAAAATCTCGACATTTCATGCACTTTAAAGATGTTGGGCATCAAAAATACGAATTCGATTTCTGAAATTTCTTGGGGTCCCCCCTTTGAAATTTTTGCCTTTCTCATATAGAAAGGTTATGCAATCACTCTGAAAAACGTCAACCTAATCCCGGCCCGGAGGGCCGAGTGTCATATCCCATTCGACTCAGTTCGTCGAGATCGGAAAAAGTCTGTATGTGTGTATGTATGTGTGTGTGTATGTGTATGTGTGTGTATGTGTGTGTATGTATGTGCGTATGTGTCAAATAATGTCACTCATTTTTCTCAGAGATGGCTGGACCGATTTGCCCAAACTTAGTCTCAAATGAAAGGTGCAAGTTCGTCGAGATCGGAAAAAGTCTGTATGTGTGTATGTAAGTGTGTGTATGTGTGTGTATGTGTGTGTGTATATATGTGCGTATGTGTCAAATAATGTCACTCATTTTTCTCAGAGATGGCTGGACCGATTTGCCCAAACTTAGTCTCAAATGAAAGGTGCAACCATCGGCTGCTATTGAATTTTGGATCGATCGGAATTCTGGTTCCGGAATTACGGGTTTAAGAGTGCGGCCACACAGAAATTTCTCATATAAACTATAGGAAAAATTAAAAATAGAATTTTTATTTTTGATGCTAAATGTCTTCAAGGTGCATGAAACGTCGAGCTTTGATGCAAAATCGAAAAAAAATTTGACGACTATTCACTTTTTTGGATTTTGGCACATTTTTGCCTTTCTCATATAGAAAGAATATGCAATCACTCTGAAAAACGTCAAACTAATCCCGGTCAACCTAATAATTTTTTTTTCGACTCGCATAAGGTTTCTGGATTTTAACAGGGGCGTAGTTGATGGTTTACAGAGAGGGGTTACACCCCCTCCCCCTCTACTGTTCACTCCCCTCTTTTAAAAATCTCCTTAAATCACCCCTCAGACCACCACCCCAACCAGCCCTCATACCCCTACCTTTCAACCCCATCATCTTTAAACCACCACTATATCACAAAGCATACCAATTTAAGCTGGGGAGTCGTTCGTTCATGGGACTTTCGCCCTCCTCACATACCCACCCCCGCATGACAAAATGAGTTAGCAAGCAGATAACATTGATCTAATACTGATTAGGCTAATGGAACATGATATTTTTTTGTTTCAAGTGTTTCACCGTCGACACGTAGCTCATCAAGTTCATGGCTAACATGCCATTGTGTATAAGTGCAAAGTGTACTAAGAATGTAATGGACATTTCCACAATTATGTTGAACATAAAAAGCCTCCGTGCTATAGTTTAGAGAAATGAGAAAGGCACAATTGCACCGCTAGGTGGATTAAAACAGGTTTTTTTTTGAGTTCCTGCTAAAAGGGAATTTCATATGTAACCGGACGATTCAGTCTATATTACCGGAACCATAGAGCGATCCGTGCGAAATTTTACAGACATCTGTGGGGATAATATAGCTATCATTTGAGACTAAGTTTGTGAAACCATGCCCAACCATTTCCGAGAAACTGATATGAGTTTGCTAGTTTTGAAAGATGGCCGCTTTTCCCGGGCACTTCCAGAACCGTCTATGGTGGTCAATGTAGTCAACGAAAGTTTGTTTGGCCGTCGGTGACCTAGAACTGCAAATTTAAGTCGTTTGAGAGACATTTAGCGAAATTTTTACCTTTTTTGCTTTCACCGGAGTATAGGTTTGAAACACAATTTGCTATGTGATCGCACGCCACAACCCGTAACTCCGGAACCGGAAGTCGGTTCGGGATGAAATTTAATAGCCATTTACGGGAACGCAATATCTTTCATTTGAGACTAAGTTTGGTTGATTCGGTCTAGCCATCTCCGAGAAACCGATGTGACTGTTATTCTGAATTTGGATACTTCCGCCGGGGCTTCCGGAACCGATGATGGTGGCCAATGTGACCAAAGAGACTTTGATAGCGGTAAGCTTGAATCTAGTTGGTACCGCCACACGGTACTATCTTTGATTTTAGGCCCGAGTTTAGTCCGGCCTAAGACGTTAGTACCTGTCATTACAGAATTGGCTGCATCCTGAAGCCAAATGAAAACAGTGTAAAAGGCCGCCATGTTTCTCTTGCATACATCTTAATAATTTGAATCAACTTTTCGAACTTTATGTGCAATATTATGGCCCATGTTGCACAAAAATCATATGAGGGCAAGTAAGCAAGTTTTATCCCGTACGAAAAACAGGTCTAATCGAATTTTAAATGCATTTTTTTAAATATTCTTTATCGTCCTATATCTAGAAGGTGCTACACGCTCATTTCAAAATGCCACATCGAAGAGTTATATTGTAGGTTAGCAGAAGTCGAATCATATTGAAACAAACTGTCGAACGAAATTTTATAATTGGATTCAGAGATGAAAATTGTTTTCGTTCGTTAGTTTACCTATGGCTATCAAAATGAGTGAAGTTTAATTTGCTCACATTTTTTAGTTATTTTAACATGAGGAAAAAAATATATAATCGCAATTTGTTTCCTTTTCTAGTTGTATCTTCTCTCAAAGAACACCATAAGCAAGTGGAATTTTATTTATATTTTTACTGCTTTCGAAAGAGTTCAAAACTAAGATTGAATAAAAAATTGTAAATGAAGCCATGCCATATAGCCTAAGTAACACTTTTAAATATGACGGCAAACAAACTGTTACAAATATTATCATTTTGATTGTTATTTAAATGTTATCGAAGCTTGTTTGTATTGTTTCGTAATTTGTAATTTTCTAGCATATCTTGAACGATTTGCATTTCCGCTGTAGTACAAATTTTCGTTTATTTCTTTATGATAGAAGAGATATGCACAGGGTATGAAAGAGCTGTGAAAGCTGAGACTAGACAGATGACTTGGCAAAATTACGCAAAAAGTTGAATACGGAAAAATCGCTTAAATCGTGTCGGAACTTGAGGGGGGTTGTGTAAGGTATAATCGGCAAAAAATAGGATACTTTAATTTTGAGACATTTGCACAGTTGTTTTTCATAGCATTTCACAAGTAGTTAAGGGAGCTTTTATTTTTTGTTCGATTTTCGATTTTTCCGTAGTACTTTGAAACCAAAGTCCGATTATTGCTAAAACAACGATTAACATGTTATTGTAAAGTAATAATATTTAGCAGTTTGCAAAAAGCTCTTGTAGTTGCCTGGGCAATGATGTGAAGAAGAAGAAAAAGAAGAACTGTGCAAAATTCAGAACGATTGCTCCAAGAAATTTTGTCTGCATCCAGTATCAGGTTCAATTTGTAAATTTATAATTGTCAATTCATTATCAGACAGATGGCAGACTATAGGAAATAACTAATCATAATTTTTATTAATTAAAATTACTGGACTTTTGGTATTTCAGGCTTGATTGGGTAGTCGTGCTGATAATTTGAATTACTTAATTTTCAGCAAAGTAGGTCTGCCAAATTTTATATGCATGGTTAGTAGACTAGTTGGGTAGGATGGTATAATAAGCCCCACCAGGCTAAAATTTCAGATTTCCATTCCATGGACGACATAACTATCTGAAGCAAATAAATAATTTTTATGGCATTTTTCATGTGTTGCAGATCAGCAACTGATACAAACTTTTCAAAAGATGTAAGCTTCCACTCTTTTACATTTCTTATAAAAGAAATGTATAGAATTCGCTCAAACTTTCAAGATTTTTTCCGAGGCCCGGAGGTCCGAGTCTTATATACCAATCGACTCAGCTCGACGATTTGGGACAATGTCTGTGTGTGTGTGTCTGTGTGGGTGTGTGTATGAAACGGACAAATTCTCATTCGTGTTTCTCAGCAATGGCTGAACTGATCTTATCCAAACCAATTTTAAATGAAACAACTAAAAAACAGTAAGAACGCTATTAATTTTTTTTTGATCCTGATGTTTAGTTCCCAAGATATGAATGTTTGAATGCGCAAAAATTGCGTTTTTTGCAGTTTTTTTTAACAATTCATATGTTTTTAGACAGCTTTAACGAATACCTTTCGAACAAGCTATAGATTGTTGAAATCGTACTATTATCAAAAGAAATATTTAACATTTATTGCGGACGAAAGATTTTTATCATTTCCCACTGCCAGAAATATGACCAAAAACATGTAATCTATTATTAACGCCAAAACGTCTTATTTTAGGTCAATAGTATCTTCGGAGAATTTAATGGAGGCAATATGCCCTTTCTTAAAAAGTTATGGCTTGTTGTTTGTGGATTACTCTTTGTCGCCTATTTATTTTTCAATATAATAATAATCCATTGAAATAAGCCAAACATTATTTCGATAAATCGAATTTTGTATTTCATTTTTCTATCTACAACCGCTAGAAATAATCACCGAACACTTCCAAGTTGTCTGGAATGAACTTGATAACTTATCAGTGCAAAAATGTTCATTTGTGCGAACCTTCTGACTGCAATTTTTCCAACTTATGACCATCGGATCGATCTGAAACATATCGGAAAATGAAAAGCGAAATAAATAGCTCCAAGCAACGGCGTATCCAAGAGAAAGATTTGGGGTTTAACACCATACAAGCCCCCCCCCCCCCCCACCACACCCAAAAAAATATTGGATTGAAGTTGAAAATTCATTGATGCAGACTGATTTAATTCAATATTGCAATAGCAATTATCTGATCCGTACATTGATAACCTGTTGTTGCAAACATCATGAGGACTTTTGATAAATTGTCGGAATGGGGTCCTGATATGTAATTGATCTATAGGTCTTGATTTCACAGTTGTCTAATAGCATCAATATCAAATTCCTGCCTGAAAACATTCCAATGGAAAATTCCAGAGTTCTGTAATCAATCATAATCCTCAGATTTCTTTTCAAATTGAGCTCGCTATAGTAGAGATACACTGTAATAAGAGTCTTTATTTAATAGCAAGCGAAGTTAAAATTGATTTAATGTCTATGAAACATAGAACTGCTAACCAAAAAATGCATAACTTTCAACATTTGCTAAAAATGTTTTTACCTTTCTCATTCAATCTAAAATTCATCAATCTAATCCCGACCCGGAGGACCGAGTGTCATATGCAAATCGACTGAGTTCGTCGACGGAAAATGTCTGTGTGTGTATGCGTGTATGTGGAAAAAAATGTTACCTCTGTTTCTCAGAGATGGCTGGACCGATTTGCACAAAGTTAGTCTCAAATGAAAGGTACAACCTTTCCATCGACTGCTATTGAATTTTTTATTGACTGGACTTTCGGTTACGGAGTCCAGAGTTGAAGAGTGCAATCACACAGCTAATTCCAATATAAACTGCAATGAAAAATTTTCAAATTTGTATTTTTGATGCCAAATGACTGTAAAAAGCATGAAACATTGAGATGTTTGCCAAAAATTGACTTTTTTGGACTTTGGTACATTTTTGCCTTTCTCATATAGAAAGGTTATGCAATCACTATAAAAATCGTCAATCATACCGGCCCGGAGGTAGTATGCAGTGAGGGGTTGCTACTTTAAAATTAAAACTAGTTTAAATTATATGTATAGGTCAAATGTTTAAAAACAGTAATTTAAGGTCAAGATAGCATCATTTTGAAACCGCCAATTTCGGAGGTTTAGTATCTTCGATGAGTTTTACAAACGTTAAACAGCGCATCATTTGATAAAATTATTTTGACGGCATATCGTCCAAGAAGTATTTATGATGAATCTACTCAGGTTACTATTGATGTCTACAATAAAATCTCAACAAACTCGCTAAAGACACGAACTCCGTTACTATTTTCTGAAAAATTAATTCTGCATAATTTTAAAACTTCAAAAATTACGGTTTCGGAATTATGCCGTTTGGACAGTAAAATCGATTATCACCAAACCCCCACCAAACCGAATTTCTGGCTACGCCACTGATTTCAAGTAAGTAGAAACAAAGTCGTTCTACACTCGTTCACAAATAACTTCTTCGAATGCTGAATATCTATTATAACACGTTGAAACCCCGATTTTATCAGCCAAATATGAACATATGTTTGATGGGCTCTAGCAGACGAACAAGACTGAATTCGAGTAAATCCTTTCTTGCGCATGTTTCCTTATCATGAAGATGGAAACATGCAAAAATAAAAAGTACATCATAATCAGAAATAGTTATCAGTCTACATCAAGGGACGGGAAGAATATTTAACAGCTTCAGTTTATTATAAAGAAAAAAAAATGCCCGATTTAGTCAATGTCCCCATTTTGTCAGCCTAAAATACACCATGAGAGTGATAAAAATGGGTCTTTATTGTATGTATTATTCACTGTGTTTCACATTAATAGGCATATTTCATTTTTGGGGATTTTTTATTTCATCGAACTACAACAATTTTTAAGTAGCTTTCAATGGGTTATTTTATAGACTTCTTCCAAAATTTGGCGAGCCTATTCCAATTCGTATACCAATTAATTGGAATACTTAAGGGTTTATATGTTGCAGATAGAGAAAATACTGAAATTTTCAGCTTTTTTCCTAAACAATATTACGAAAGCTTATTAAACAAATTTTCCTAATAAGTTTATGAAAATTATAAACTATTTGAAATTTTTTAATAGTTTAATTTTTTATTTAACCGTGATTTTTTAATAAATAGTGACCATCGCTTCACAACGTAGTCTATTTTTCATGGCTTGCGGTGAGCACGATCTCTCGAATTGCTGAACTGAAAATTATGGAATAGAAATTAATTTTTAGTATTCTTTACAGATTTAACTCGCCGCGCAGATAGCTCTGAATTAGACCCGCTGGTGCCCTAAGACGATTTCGCTAGATTTTCAGAGCACTGTGCACCCAGTGCATTAACGCAAGTGACGGAAGGTTATCGAAAAGATTCGTGAAAACGAAAATTCCAGTAATGATGATGATTTTCCCAAACGGTTCGTTTTCGAGAGGTTTTTATTTGTTCTTTGGCATTAGAATTAGCGATAATAATTCAAATCGAGGATACTACTGGGAAGTCACCTTTAGAAAAAGTCGATGTTGAAGTAAAAAATTGGAACTATGAACGCATGCACTTCAGAGATAGCGTGATATTAGGAGCTGCGATTTCATTTCAACGATTTTTTGTGAAAAGGGCGATACTTACAAATGTAAACATAAGGCTATTTTCATACATGCCAATGAGGGCTTTGAAACGCAACAAATCAACCTAAAAATTTTGATTCTACGATATTGCTTTCTTAAACTACAGCAAAAAATACAACGGGCGAAACTGTATTCTTGTTTGTTTATTTAAAGTTTCGCCCTCCACGCTCCATGTAAACAAACAGGGCGATACTTTTTTGCTAGCAGTTTAGAGGCGAAACTGTTATTTTCGTATTTTTTTTTAGCATTATCAAGCTGATACCAGCTGTAAATAGTAACAATGATCGCTATTGGAAAAACACGGACGAAATCGGTGGTGTAGAACTTAGGGGCAAATCACTTGTGATGCATTTTTAAAAATCAGCGAAATTAAATGCATTTATTTCCATCAAAATAGAAATTCTTAATGTATTTTGCGTTGCGTGCAATGTTGTTTGCGTTGCGTGTAAGACGACAAAACCCTACAGAAAAACTAGCCCTACATTTAACAAAACGTCGAACAAAGTGGATCAGCGTAGGACGTTTGTTAAGCAAACTTTTCTGCGAGGGAGTGCAAAGCTGATGCAAAAATGGAAATTAAATGCATTTTTTCTAATTTGATGCAAATTTGTTATACATTCTTAGAGTGATCTGCCCCTAGCGTAGAACGGTAGTTATTGTAAAAAACGTAAGGGCTATACTTCAATGCTGATAGGTGGGACCGAAAAAGTAAACAATCGCCAAAGGGGCGATACTATCATATTGTCAATTTCAATAGCAAAAACAAATTTTAATTTAATAATTTCAAATACTTTATGAAGTTTTGGGTTTCGATCACTGAATCATGCAATCTAGGATGTAAAAAAACAATAGTTCTAAAATTGAAAATAAAACCAAGTCTGGAAATATTCACTGTTGATTTTCTTTGAATAGTATCACTGCTAGTATCGCCCTTTTCAAGAAAAAGCGTTGATTTATTAGTTCTCAGTCGCGTTGGAAATTTGAGTAAAGTATAAACTTCAAATCGATTAAAAAAAATCGATTTTTTTGGCTCAGTGCAATATATAACCCCTTTAGGAAAATTCAGTTTTCCCACTACAATTTAGATATTTTATTAACAGAGCATCAACAATAATTCGTTGGTATGTCTATTTTATGGCCCATTTTTTCGCTTTCCCATTGATTTGGTTTGAGATTTCTAGCACTGATGTTGTCCTATGCTGATTTGAGCGATTCTCTGAGTCCTGCCACTATCCCATGTAGTATGTGTTATCAAAAACATCGCGAAGCATCAAGTTCTAAATGTTCTCAAACGATATAATACCCGAAGAGAGTGATAAGAGTTATAAGAAATGTCTCATCACACTGTTAGGTGGATTAAAAGCGTTTTTCTATAAGCATTTGATTTAATTTGGAACAGTTAGATTTGGCTGAACTGACTACGAAGTGTAATGTTAGAGAAGCTCTTCAAGCCCTTGGAGTGGCTAGCGCCTAACAATACAACTCTATAACATTCTCGATAGTATGTACCATTATTAGCAAAATAATGTTTTAGTCAATTATGGATCTTAAATAATAAATTGTTTAAGCGGTTACTCCACTGTAAAATTTTAAAACAATCGATTTTCTATTTATTAGTCTAAAATGTGCTTTACTTTGTAAAAAATGATATCCCAAAACATGGAGATCGAAAACAATTCAAAAATATACAAATCTCGACAAACATATGATTACGGCGTATAAGCCAACTGTCAAAATTCACTTTTAGAGGAAATTCTGGACAAACCGTTACTCACCAAGCACAAACGTTGGTAGTAAACGTAAGAGAAAAGTTTTCTCTTTCATTAACTGATGTGAACTGAATTCAGCCAGTAACGGTTTGTCCTGAATTTCCTTTCAAAGAGAATTTTGACAGTTGGCTTTTACGCCGTAATCATACGTTTGTCGAGAAATTTTCAATTTTGCCGCAACGCTTCTTATGTATAACCCATGTGTACAGCAAACTTTACCCGCGTTTTTCTCGAAACCACTAGCCGGAAATGTAACTCGAACAAATGATTTTTGGTCGCTTTGAAATTTTCACAGTATATTCAAAATTGATTTCTCCAGTCACGTACGCAAATTAAATTTTTTATTGCTTATTTTTTTATTGATTAACGATTTTGTGTAGATTTTTATGACATTTTCTACATTTTATCACTCAAAACTGCGCCATTTCGCTTAAAATCACAATATCGAAAAAATCCTACGTACATCGCTATTGACATAAGGAATCAAAAAAACTTTAGTTTTTGGCGCTAGGTAAAAAATCACGGAGATAGATTTCCGACCATGGGCCCCTTCCAAAAAGGCGCATGAGGTGAAAATGCTGCAGAGCCGCCATCTTGTGTTGAAATTGCTCGAAAAAATTATTTTATTTGATACAATACTTATGTTATAAATCCCATTCAACAAGATGTCGATTCACCATTTATTGAGCAATAAAAAAATTCTCGAAATAATCATACTATTAAATGGCATAAACAGTGAATTTTAAATTAACTTTATTGTACAGTTTTTTAACATAGCCGTGTATTGCTGATCAGAACGCAGCAATGCAAATGGCAGCATCATGTTACCGGAAGAAGACAAAAATATGCAAAAATTTGTCATGCTTCTCCTGCACACATTTCGTTATTTTCAATCCTCTCTTCGGCTTTCTTCTGGATAAATATGGCTCCCTTTGCTCGCAATAAAGATGGCAATAAATAAGCCAGTTTATCAGGTAGGAAAGACAAGCACTGTCGAACTACACTAATAAAATAAAATACCAATTAATGCGTCGAAAACTACGCATTTTCAATAAAAGTGGAATAACCCATTAAGTGGGTAAAGAGTTCGTATCCATAAATGAATACAGCTCTTGTACGTCAATCTGGGTATGCTTTACCCTTTATTTTTCGCAGAACTGTTGCAACAAAACGCGTGAAAAATATCCATTCATGAAAATCGCTCCAGAATGAAAAATACTGTCAATATAATTATTTCTGAATTAAAAAATCATAAAATAACATTAATTATTGTTTCCTTAACTACTTAACAAAATAAAACTGCCAACTGGATATATTTTTGGTGGCTGGATCTTTTGGCTGCTCTAGAAATGCCAATGTGCATATTTGCAACATCCTCAGTAGTTTAAACAGCCGTTTTTACGAGCATTGCCGAAATGTTCCGTTTCCGCCACGTACTCAAATGCAGGCCGGTAATTTGCAGGTTCCGCTACGAACCTTAGTTTGCAGGTAAACTCGCTTAAAATAATTCTTAATGACTTTTCACTCATTATTAAGATCAGTATATCCATTGACATTATCTCATCGAGTAGTTGTGAAATGAATAAAAATTAGTTAGAAGCAAAAAAATACCCATTTTTTGACAGCTAACTTCCGAAAATAGGCAATTTGAATACTTAAAATGGGTAAAGGTTTTTTACCGTGTTTATCTACCCGCATTTTTTATTTCCCCGTTCTTTCCTTCTCTCTACACGCTTGATTCCAATTGCACATCAAAGGGTTACAGTAGACTTGGATAAATTGAGATCAATTCAATCAATTCAGATCAAAGTTGTTTTTGTGAATTAGGGTAAAGTGCCTATTTTCTCCATACTAAGCAGGGTCCCTCACTAATTCATTAATTTCTCGGCCTACAATCAATGAAATGCGTAAAAATTGACATCAACAGATTTGCTTCGATGTTAAGAACCAATATAATAACACAAATGCTTTCAAAAAAGTGAAATTCTCTTGTTTGAGCGCAACGAAAACTCGAATCGAGTGCTCGTATTGTTGCGCTACCACTTGACTCAATGCGTTGAACAAAGATGGCAGACACTGCTTTAACCAACGGCTTCAAATGGGTAGGGTGATAACAGAAACATATCAAAAATGGGCTCATCACCCTAGAAGCAGAACTACAATAGGAATTGTTTTTTGGGAGTCGGCGTAGCGTATTGGTAAATCAATTGCCTTGTACGCAGCGCACCTGGGTTCGAGTCCCGACCCCGCACATAGGGTTAGAAATTTTTCCTAAGAGATTTTTCTAACCCGAAGAGGCGAATGACCTTAAGGTTAAAACCTCTATAATTGAAATAAAAAAAAAAAAAAAAAAAAAGGAATTGTTTTGATTCTTTTCTTTTTGCTTATCGCTAAGAGAATAAGCGGGACCATTTCATTCGTTAATATAAATCGATAACATATTTTCAGGAATTATTGCCCATATATCTATTGTATCACACATCAAAGAAAGTAAATAACGGAAGAAAATTATTGTTTTAGGGGATAGATCCAAACAAATGACAATTGGATATAGATCATAGAATGCAATATTTTATTAATTTTCCTACACTCGTGGTTAGCAAATTGAATCAGAATGTTAACAGCTTAGGAATTAGCTCCACAAATACTCTAAGCTAAGAGTAAATAATTGATTTTAAATATGTGCAATGTTCCAATAAGAATAAAATCACATAAAACATCTGAACACAAAATAATTGAAATTTATTGTAAACACAACGGTGATCAATATATTTATTTCGATTTTTGGCATATGCATCAATAGTTCTGAACAACCGGTACGTTATTCCAAAACATTGCTTGAACCGCGAATCAGAAAAGAATACGACATAGATATGGAATACGTCATATTAAAATATTAATTAACTCTATAGAAATAATTAAACAGGTATAAGATTCTGTCAGTTGTTGTAATAATCATAAGTTAGTTTGAAGCAAAATTGCATATAAACGGCACAATTAGTTACAGGGTGTTGGTAAAAATATATTGCTAGGATGTTTTAAACTCTCATTTATGTTTTAATGTACTTATTATTTTGTTCATAAAATCATAGAAATTTTGTTAGCAAATAAAATCGTTCCAATTTGCATTGATGCATTATAGAAATATATCTATATTCTGTCTGCCACAGTGCAAAAAAAAATAAATATAAGGCTCGTGAATATTCTGTCAAAGTTTAATTTTTTGTTTGATCTTTGTTTACTTTTTATTTAAACCTCGCTGAAAACGGTGTATAATTTTAATTCGCAGGCCTTCATTGATAATTGATCTTTATTTCATTATGTGAAAATTCACTTGAAACGAAAATAAATGTTCTCCCCACGTCGATAGGTATCATGTTCAATTAGAATGACACTCACAGTTCATTTTAAATTCAAATTGAAATATTTTAACCAATTTTTTAATCAAAGTTTGAAATCTCGACAAACATATAATTCCGGCTTAAAAGCCAACTGTCAAATTCTCTTTGAAAGGAAATTCCGGACAAACTGTTACTCGCCAATCACAGATGTTGGCAGTAAACAAAAAAGAAAAATGTTCTCTTCCATTAACTGCTATGAACTGTGTTTATCCAGCGACGGTTTGTCCGGGATTTCCTTTCAAAGAGAATTTTGACAGTTGGGTTTTAACCAGTAATCATATTTTTATCGAGAAATAACTATCATGGCACCAATTACAACCGATGGTTCAGCCACCTCTAACTCGACGAGCGCCTATTCAAACTGAATAAAAACATGCATATGTATATCAATTTATTTTCTTTTGTGCATATTATGTCACTACAAAGTACTGTACATCATCGGCCAACTTTCAACTATCCAACACGTTAAAGTTCTATGTTCAGAAACATATCGGCAACAAGTTGACAAAATTATTCTCAAACCCTATGGAACGAGATATTTGACGAAGAAAAGCTATTTTACTGCAAGAAAATATCGGAATGAATTTACTCATTTTCTTTAACTTGAATTTGTTGTTTTTTTAACATTGACGTGTAACGCAGATCAGAACGCAGCCATATAAATGACAGCATCGTTTGATTAAAGCTTACCAAATATTTTAGGCCGGTTTAAAAGTTAGTCCGGTTTAAAAACATTTAGTACGGCTTTGTGCTTACGGCTATGAATGGCTGTTAGTGACCTAGTACTACAAATCGAAGCAGTTGTGGTCACATTTTGGAAAAATTTTCACCTTTATACATTCATTGCAGAATTTATTAAAATCGACATTTTCTGCGTGATCGTACTCATCACCCTCAAATTCAGGAACCGGAAGTCGGATCCATTAGAAATTCAATAGCAGCCTATGGTAACGTTGCACCTTTCATTTGAGACTATGTTTGTGAAAATCGGTTCAGCCATATCTGAGAAATGTGAGTAAGATTGTGTTCGCGTACACACACATACGCACATACACACAGAGACATTTACCGAACTCGACGAACTGAATCGAATGGTATATGTCACTCGGTCCTGCGGGTCTCCGTTTAAAAGTCGGTTTTCAGAGCAATTGCAATACCTTTCTATTGAGAAAAGCAAAAAGGTGCGAAAGTCCCAAAAAGTCGATCTTTATAAAAAAAATTTTCGAGATAACATAAAATTTCGACGTTTCATGCATTTTAAAGATGTTTGGCATCAAAAATACGAATTCGATTTCTGAAATTTCATGGGGTCCCCCCATTGAAAAAAATTTTGAGTTCCGGCTTATATGGGAATTCCATATATGACCGTACGATTTAGTCTATATTTCCATATAAGCGATCCGTACGAAATTTTATAGACATCTGTGGGGATATTATAGCTATCATTTGGGACTAAGTTTGTAAGCCCAATTAATTCCGGGAAACTGATGTGAGTTCGTAAATTTTGAAAGATGGCTCTTTTTCCCGGGCACTTCCGGAACCGTCTATGGTGGTCAATGTAGTCAACGAAAGTTTGGTTGGCCGTCGGTGACCTAGAACAGCAAATTTAAGTTGTTTGAGAGACATTTTAGCAAAATTTTTACCTTTTTACATTTCTTATTCTTTAGGCAGGTTATACGAATACCTTTCGAACAAGCTATAGCTTGTTGAAATCGGACTATTATCAAAAGAGATATTTAACATTAAATGCGGACGAAAGATTTTTATCATTTCCTATTGCCAGAAATATGACCAAAAACATGTAATCTATTATTAACGCCAAAACGGCTTATTTTAGGTCAATAGTATCTTCGGAGAATGTAATGGAGGCAATACACCATTTCTTTTGGTATTGTGCTTTTGCTGATTAATCCCCCTGTGAGTGAGATATTTTTACAAATTTTCTTGGAAGTGATTATATCGAAATGATGCCTTCAGCAAATTTGTAGCTCTTACTTCTGCGAATAACTTTACTGAAGACTTCAAATATCTATTTTGAATACTTTAAAAGCTACGGCTTGTTGTTTGTGGATTACGTTTTGTCGACTATTTATTGTTCTATATAGTAATAATCCATTGAAATAAGTCAAACATTACTACGATAAAACAAATTTTGTATTCCATTTTTCTATCTACAACCGCTAGAAATAATCACCGAACACTTCCAAGGTGTCTGGAAGGAACTTGATAACTTATCAGTGCAAAAATGTTCATTTGTACGAACCTTCGGACTGCAATTTTTCTAACTTATAACTATCGGATCGATCTGAAACATATCGGAAAATGAAAGCGAAGTAAATAACTCCAAGCAACGGCATTGGATTGAAGTTGAAAATTTATTGATGCTGACTGATTTAATTCAATATTACAATAACAATTATCTGATCCGTACATTGATAACCTGTTGTTGTAAAAATCATGAGGACTATTGAAAAATTGTCGGAATGGGGTCCTGATATGTAACTGATCTATTGGTCTTGATTTCACAGTTGTCTAATAGCATGAAAACATTCCAAAAAAAATTTCCAGAGTTCTGTAATCAATCATAATCCTCAGATTTCTTTTCAAATTGAGCTCGCTTTTGTAGAGTTGTACTGTAATAGGGGTCTTTATTTAATAGAAAGCGAAGTTAAAATTGATTTAATGTCTATGAAACATAGAACTGCTCACCAAAAAATGCATAAATTTCAACATTTGTTAAAAATGTTTTTGCCTTTCTCATTCACTCTAAAATTCGTCAATCTAATCCCGACCGGGAGGGCCGAGCGTCATAGGCCAATCGACTGAGTTCGTCGAGTTCGGAAAATGTCTGTGTGTGTATGTGTGTATGTGGAAAAAATGTGACCTCTGTTAATCAGAGATGGCTGGATCGATTTTCATAAAGTTAGGCTCAAATGAAAGGTACAACCTTCCCATCGGCTGCAATTGAATTTTTTTATTGATTTGACTTCCGGTTCCGGAGTTACGAGTTGAAGAGTGCAATCACACAGCAAATTCCCATATACACTGAAATGAAAAAATTTCAAAATCAAATTTATATTTTTGATACCAAATGACTTTCTAATGCATGAAACATTGAGATTTGACGAATTTGATGAAAAATGACGATTTCCATTCGACTCTAGCAGGTCCTGATCGATTTTGATGAGCATTTGTTGTATGTATAGGTCAAATGTTGAAAAACAGTAATTTAAGATCAAGATAGCATAATTTTGAAACCGCCAATTTCGGAGGTTTAGTATTTTCGATGAGTTTTACAAACGTTAAACAGCGCATCATTTGATAAAATAATTTTGACGGTATATCGTCCAAAAAGTATTTATGGTGAATTTTCTCAGGTTAATATTCATGACTACAATAAAGTCTCAAAAAATTCGCTAAAGACACGAACTCTGTTATTATTTTCTTTACTATTAATTCTGCATAATTTTAAAACTTCAAAAATTACGGTTCCGGAATAATGCCGTTTGGACAGAAAGATCGATTTTCACCAAACCCCCACCAATTGTAAAATTGGTATTGTAAAAAAACGTAAGGGCGATACTTCAATGCTGATAGGTGGGACCGAAAAAGTAAACAATCGCCAAAGGGACTGTATACTATATATACTATCATTTTGTCAATTTCAATAGCAAACACAAATTTTAATTTAATAATTTCAAATACTTCATGAAGTTTTGGGTTTCGATCACTGAATCATGCAATCTAGGATGTAAAAAACACAATAGTTCTTAAATAGGAAATAAAACCAAGTCTAGAAATATTCACTGTTGATTTTCTTTGAATGGTGTCACTGCTAGTATCGCTTTTTTTCAAGAAAAAGCGTTGATTTGTTAGCTCTCAGTCGCGTTGGAATTCGATTTTTTGGCTCAGTACAATATACATAACCCCTTTAGGAAAATTCAGTTTTCCCACCACAATGCATTGATTGAGGAATTTAGATATTTTATTAACAGAGCATTAGCAATAATTCGTTTGTATGTCTATTTTATGGCCCATTTTTTCGCTTTCCCATTGATTTGGTTTGAGATTTCTAGCACTGATGTTGTCCTATTCTGATTTGAGCGATTCTCTGATTGCTGCCACTATGCCATGTAGTATGTGTTATCAAAAACATCGCGAAGCATCAAGTTCTAAGTGTTCTCAAACGGTATAATGTCCGAAGAGAGTGATAAGAGTTATAAGAAATGTCTCATCACACTGTTAGGTGGATTAAAAGCGTTTTTGCTTTCATCGGAGTATCGGTTTGAATCACAATTTGCTATGTGATCGCACGCCACAACCTGTAACTCCGGAACCGGAAGTCGGATCGGGATGAAATTAAATTTTCGTTATTCGGATCCATTAGAAATTCAATAGCAGCCTATGGGAACGTTGCACCTAAGACTGAGTTTGTCAAAATCGGTTCAGCCATCTCTGAGAAAAATGAGTGACATTTTTGGTCACATACACACACACAGACGCACATACACACACATACATACATACACACATACATACACACACAGACATTTGGCGAACTGAATCGAATGGTATATGTCACTCGGCCCTCCGGGCCTCCGTTAAAAAGTCGGTTTCAGAGCAATTGCAATACCTTTCTGTTGGGAAAGGTAAAAACTTACATACATACATACACACAGTAGACGGAGTAGACGAAGCGGGGAGCTTAACCCTCTAGTGCCCAAATTTTTTTTTGCTTGAAAAAATTTTTGGGGGTGGGCTTCGTGATGAGAAAAACGAAAATAATGTTGAAAATTCTTGAAAGTAATGGATTTTTCATTAAAGCCTTAAAATAAGTAGGCCGCCTAGAGGCGGTGTTGGGCACCTGGGCGAATCAAAATAAAAACTTTTTTTTCCTGATTACTTCAACATAAGCGAATACAGATGGTTGCTTATATTTTGGACTCCATCAGAACGCGAAATGCCTAAACTGTAAGGAGTATTTCTCTAGTGTTTTGGTTGTTTAATTATTGACTTCTAATTTATAGTAGGGGAGTCCAGGGTCTGCTGGCGATGGTTACACTTATCATGTTTTATGTTTTTAATTTAAGAAGATCGTGTAAAAGTGAATGCGTTGCATAAAAGAGCAGACTGTTAGCTGCATTACAGAATTTTAAATATGTGACGCGGGAATCTCGCCAATTTACGACTATACGCACTATGATGCCACCTGGCCTTTTTTGATGATAAAGTATGGATCGCGTGAGATGCTTTTTGAATAAAACTGCAAATCAATCGAGACTTATTTTTTTCAGCCTAAATGCTCCTGCATTTTAATTTCGGTGCACACTTTGTATTCAACAGCTAAATTTTCGAAATTCTTCAGGTGAAATTCCGAAGCAAACAAACAAAAAAACAAATTTTGCTTCTGGTTACATATACGGCCAAGGAAAGTTGTTTTCGCGCGCTATCGAAAAATCTAGTCATTCGTGGAATAGCTTTGAACTAGCCCTAAATAACAAAAATGCTGAAATTTAAAAACTATACCTAGGGTAATGAGCGTATGTTCGTCCTAAGCATGTAAAACCGTCAGTTAGAGCGGCGTTAGCCATCTTTGTTCAACGTTTCCCATGGCGAAACAGATTTTAGCTGCCGAGCTATGAAAACCGTTGCCAGCTAATACACCTCGATACACTCAGCATTCGGAGGGACTGCTCTCGAGCCTTGTTCGTCTCGGACTTACTCTCTGCCAGAGTGGAATGCCCTACAATCCTCGGACGTCTGCATCTTCAAGCCCGCGTTCGAGCTCTACGTAATAATTCTCTTCTGCGAGTTCCGTTCCGGAGAACCAACTATAGTTGCCAGAGCGCTGTTACCGGACTCCAGCGAATTTTTCAACAGTGTGGCGACGGCCTTTGACTTCAACCGGACGCGGAATGCGATAAAAGCGAAAATGTTAGCAATTTTAAAATGTAATTAGTTTAAGAAACCACCATTGGGGTCAAGGGGCCTGTTGGTGAAGGTAATAAATATAAACACAAACGTATTGGTTCAAATGGCGATTTTTGATATCATAATGGTTCATAAGAAGAAAGCAAAGATATTGGCGCCAATTCATACGCATTGCATCAATTGTATTCCGAGTAATTAATAAAATGGTGAGGCACCCTTCCTAATACGACTAAAGTAGGCTCTTCACTTTAATACGCTCGAAAACTCAATATCACTTACAACGTGTACGAAACAGAATTTAATGCAACATAAACACATTGGAGAATGGATTAAACAGTACTCGGAGTGCAGAACTAGAGACAGCACCATATGTCTAATACAAAAGGAGAAAAAATATTCCGCCAGCTAGCCCCAGACTCCCCTAAATATTATTAAATGAAAAGAATATCCATATTCTAACAGCAACATTCACCCCAAATTTTTAAAACATGCTTCTTTTCAGCTAAAATTGCACATAATGCTTGTTTCGGTACGATAAGTAATCACTAAAGACTGAAGTTTTTTTTCGCTCAGGTGCCCAAGACCGCCTCTAGGCGGGCAAAGTATTTTACCAAAAAACCAAAACTTTCGAATTATTCCACTAAACCAATTCACATCTACAGTGAAATGCTAGTAACAGGCTACTCAAACATATTTTTTTTTAGTTTTTGAAATTTCCAAAAATAGTTAAAATTTGTTTAATGAAGATTACCACTAAACACAAAATAATTTTTTTCCACGTGTTCCTCGAGTTTTCAAATTTGAGCTTCAATTGCCTTTGCCAGAAAGCTACGAATATTCAATTAGTGTGTGTGTATGAAAGGTGTGAGCGTTGGGACGAAATGATAGCACGGATGACAACATACAATGTTTTAGTAGTTTTATTTAGATTTTTATAGAGACCGCCTAGAGGCGGTGTTGGGAACTAGAGGGTTAATGGCTCACAGAAATGTACATCGGTATCAGGAGCAATCTACCGCAGGGTGGATTGGCCGCCTTGGACTACCCGACAGAATCGGGACGAAAAGGGGAGCTAATTGGCTCACGAAACAAACGCCGGTACCGAAAGCAATTTCGTTGTCGGGGAACTCCCAGTCGGAGTAGCATAATATCCGAGTTGATCTCAATAAAGCGGGGAGCTCAAGGGCTCAGGGAAGCGGGGATCGATGTGGGGGAAATTCTTCTGTCGCGGAACTATCGGTCGGAGAAGGGTGAGTTCACCCAAGTACTATCCAGGTAGATCGTGATTAGGCCGGGAGCTGAAACATAAGAAACCGGCCGACCACAAACTATGACCATCGTCGATTCGAACGAAACTTGGAAGTTGTGTTCGGTTTATGAATTTCAATGATTTTTTATGACAATTGCAATAATTTGATACAAGAGCAATTTTTCAAAAGGGCGTACACATGTCTTCGTACATTAATTTAATTTTTTGTTTCATTACTGTATTTTATACAGCAAAACTTTCTGAGGACGAGTTTCAGGGAATGAATATTTATGAACAAAAAAAATATACACTGAAAAAAATGTTGTGTCATTTTTTAAAAAACATAAAATTGGTCTAAAAATTTAAATCGCAAAAAACCCAATTTATCTTTTTACATTTCTTATAAAAGAAATGTATAGAATTTGCTCAAACTTTCAAGATTTTTTCCGAGGCCCGGAGGGCCGAGTCTTATATACCAATCGACTCAGCTCGACGATTTGGGACAATGTCTGTGTGTGTGTGTGTGTGTATGTAACGGACAAATTCTCATTCGTGTTTCTCAGCAATGGCTGAACCGATCTTATCCAAACCAATTTTAAATGAAAGAACTAAAAACAGTATGAACGCTATTAATTTGTTTTTGATCCTGATGTTTAGTTTCCAAGATATGAATGTTTGAATGCGTAAAAATGGCGTTTTCTGCAGTTTTTTTAAATTATCTGCCGAAATTGACAATATAGATTAACAATTTATATGTTTTTAGACATCTTTAACGAATACCTTTTGTACAAGCTATAGATTGTTGAAATCGGACTATTATCAAAAGAGATATTTAACATTAAATGCGGACGAAAGATTTTTATCATTTCCTATTGCCAGAAATATGACCAAAAACATGTAATTTATTATTAACGCCAAAGCGGCTTATTTTAGGTCAATAGTACCTTCGGAGAATTTAATGGAGGTAATATGCCCTTTCTTTTGGTATTGTACTTTTGCTGATTAATCCCCCTATGAGTGAGATATTTTCACAAATTTTCTTGGAAGTGATTATATCGAAAAGATATCTTCAGCGAATTTGTAGCTCTTACTTTTGCGAATAACTTTACTGAAGACTTTAAATATCCATTTTGAATACTTTAAAAGTTATGGCTTGTTGTTTGTTGATTACTCTTTGTCGCCTATTTATTGTTCAATATAGTAATAATCCATTGAAATAAGCCAAACATTATTTCGATAAAACGAATTTTGTATTTCATTTTACTATCTACAACCACTAGAAATAATCACCGAACACTTCCAAGTTGTCTGGAAGGAACTTGATAACTTATCAGTACAAAAATGTTCATTTGTGCGAACCTTCTGACTGCAATTTTTCTAACTTATATCCATCGGATCGATCTGAAACATATCGGAAAATGAAAAGCGAAATAAATAACTCCAAGCAACGGCGTAGCCAAGAGAAGGTTTTGGGGATTAACACCATACAACTCCCCCCCCCCCCCCCCACAACACCAAAAAAAATATTGGATTGAAGTTGAAAATTCATTGATGCAGACTAATTCAATTCAATATTACAATAACAATTATCTGATCCGTAGATTCATAACCTGTTGTTGTAAACATCATGAGGACTTTTGATAAATTGTCGGAATGGGGTCCTGATATGTAACTGATCTCTTGGTCTTGATTTCACAGTTGTCTAATAGCATCAATATCAAATTTCTGCCTGAAAACATTCCAATAGAAAATACTGTAATTAATCATAATCCTCAGATTTATTTTCAAATTGACCTCGTTTATGTAGAGATGTACTGTAATAAGGGTCTTTATTTAATAGGAAGCGAAGTTAAAATTGATTTAATGTCTATGAAACATAGAACTGCTCACCAAAAAATGCATAAATTTCAACATTTGCTAAAAATGTTTTTGCCTTTCTCATTCACTCTAAAATTCGTCGATCTAATCCCGACCGGGAGGGCCGAGTGTCATATGCTAATCGACTCAGTTCGTCGAGATCGGAAAATGTATGTGTATGTATGTCTGTATGTATGTGTGTATGTGGAAAAAAATGTGACCTCTGTTAATCAGAGATGGCTGGATCGATTTGCACAAAGTTAGTCTCAAATGAAAGGTACAATCTTCCCATCGGCTGCTATTGAATTTTTTATTGATTGGACTTCCGGTTCCGGAGTTACGAGTTGAACAGTGCAATCACACAGCAAATTCCCATATAAACTGAAATGAAAAATTTTCAAAATCAAATTTGTATTTTTGATGCCAAATGACATTATAATGCATGAAACATTGAGATTCGATGTAAACTCGAAAAAATAACGTTTGACAAAAATTAATTTTTTTGGACTTTGGTACTTTTTTGCTCTGTTACTATTTTCTGAAAAATTAATTCTGCATAATTTTAAAACTTCAAAAATTACGGTTTTGGAATTATGCCGTTTAGACATTAAGATCGATTTTCACCAAACCCCCACCAATTGTAAAAAAACGTAAGGGCGATACTTCAATGCTGATAGGTGAGACCGAAAAAGTAAACAATCGGCAAAGGGACTATATACTATATATACAATCATTTTGTCAATTTCAATAGCAAACACAAATTTTAATTTAATAATTTCAAATACTTCATGAAGTTTTGGTTTTCAATCACTGAATCATGCAATCTAGGATGTAAAAAACACAATAGGTCTTAAATAGGAAATAAAACCAAGTCTGGAAATATGCACTGTTGATTTTCTTTGAATGGTGGGTTTTTTTCAAGAAAAAGCGTTGATTTCTTAATTCTCAGTCGCGTTGGAAATTTGAGTAAAGTATAAACTTCAAATCGATTAAAAAAAATCGATTTTTTTTGGCTCAGTACAATATAGATAACCCCATTAGAAAAATCAGTTTTCCCACCACAGTGCATTGATTGAGGAATTTAGATATTTTATTAACAGGGCATTAGCAATAATTCGTTGGTATGTCTATTTTATGGGCCATTTTTTTCGCCTTCCCATTGATTTGGTTTGAGATTTCTAGCACTGATGTTATCCTATGTTGATTTGAGTGATTCTCTGAGTCCTGCCACTATCCCATGTAGTATGTGTTATCAAAAACATCGCGAAGCATCAAGTTCTAAATGTTCTAAAACGATATAATATCCGAAAAGAGTGATAAGAGTTATAAAAAATGTCTCATCACACTGTTAGGTGGATTAAAAGCGTTTTTTATATTATGTCAACAAAAACCTAAAGAGAAAAGAAACATTTTGAATGTAATTGTATGATGGAGAACTTATCGGTAGAAAAGTTTTTCTTACAATAACAACACATGTTTTAAAACTTCATACTAATTGACATACAAAACTGTAATTTTATTACTGAATATAATTCTAACTATCATTTTAAATCAAAATGCATTTAACAAAAATTTTCCAAAATGCGATAGTTTTCGAGATATTGGGAATTTCGTTCCAGCGAAACAGTTAATTCGTGTGATTATGCCCTTTTTAAAAGTTATTCGCGTTACCCCATGAAAATGTTAAAAAACTACTTTTTATCGTTTTAAAGACATAAAAAACTTTTTCAGTGTATCTGGATTCAATAAAAAAGTTTTCCTAACAACAACTTTTGACATATTTTTTAATAATTCATACTATTTGCTGTCAAAAACTCAATTTTCTTTTTGAATATGTTTCTAAACGCCATTTTAAATCAAAATGTCAATTGCAAAAAAAATCTGAAATGTAGTGGTTCTCGAGAAATATTAAATTATGTTATACCAACACAATTCTTTTGTTTTATTACTACTTTTTCAGAAGTAGGTTTTTCAAAAGGCCCATAACATTTCCTGTAACTTCTCTTTTGATATCAAGGCGATATTTTAACCCATTTGAAAGCTACATGAAAACAACTAAAAATATGATCAAACTATTTAGTTTAATCACAAGACCCTATGGTTGAATAGTATATTGATAGTTTTCGTATAGCTTTCAAAAAAACAGGAAATGCTATGGACCTTTTTAAAAAACCTATTGTTGATGGAGAAACGCGAATTACTTCTGAAAAGGTAGTAATAAAACAAAATAAATTGTGCTGTTAAAACAAAATTTGAAATATCTCGAGAACTACTACATTTCAGAAAATTTTTGTTATGGGCATTTTCATTTAAAATAGCATTTAGAATCATATTCAAACAGAAAATTTTATTTTTGGGTGCAAAAAGTGCAAATTATAAAAATATGTCAAAAGTTGTTAGGAAAACTATTTTAATCAAAGTTTTTCCATGATCCAAATACACTGAAAAAGTTTCTTCTACGTCTTTAAAACAATAAACATTAGATTTTTGACATTTTAGGATAGTGTAACGCGAATAACTTTTAAAAATGGCATAATCACACGAATTAGTTGGAACAAAATTCCGAATGTCTCGAAAACTATCGCATTTTGGAATATTTTTGTTAAATACATTTTGATTGAAAATGATACTTAGAATTATATTGTGTAATAAAATTACAGTTTTGTATGTCAATTTACTAATTAAAAATTTGCATAAAGTTGTTGTTAGAAAAACTTTTTTCCGATAAGATCTCCATCATACAATCACATTCAAAATGTTTATTTTTTTAGGTCTTTGTTGACAAAATATAAAAATTAGAAAAAATGGTTTTCTTTGCAATTTAAATTTTTAATTTTTATTTTTGTGAAAAATGACACAACATTTTTTGCAGTGCATATTTTTTCGTACATAAATATTCATTCCCAAAAACTCGTTCTCAGAAAGTTTTGATGTAGTAATCGAACAAAAAAATCAGAAATTAATGCACGTAGAAATGTTTACGCCCTTTTGAAAAGAATGTTCTTGAGTCAAAATAATCTTACTGATTGTGGTAAATGTTTAGTCTTCCATACCGATGAAACGTGTATAATTTCATAGGAATCTAAGATGGTTGGTTGCGATTTTAAATATTTTCGGACGGATCTTCGTGGAATTTGTTATGGGGCGTGTTTATGTGCTATTGGTTGGCAATTATCTACCTGCCAGATGGCGCTTTGGAGCAAATTGTGTTTTACTGCTATTTCGTTGAAAGTTGCAGCAACGCGCGATGGGTATTGGCTAGTTATTTATGAAAACATTGGGTTAAAACGCGCCTCCTAAGGAAATATGATCACAGTTTAGCTATTGAACATTAATTGGGAGAATTCAATAAATATCATTCAACCAACATTTCCCCCTGCAATCGCAATCATAAAGCTTTGGAAAATGTTCAAAATTTGAGTAATTCACAACAACAACGGGACAGAAAGCTTGTTGGACTAACACGTAATTTTGTTTACTAATTAAAAATATGCATAAAGTTGTTGTTAGAAAAACTTTTTTCCGATAAGATCTCTATCATACAATCACATTCAAAATGTTTATTTTTTAGGTCTTTGTTGACAAAATATAAAAATTAGAAAAAATGGGTTCCTTGCAATTTAAATTTTTAATTTTTATTTTTGTGAAAAATGACACAACATTTTTTTCAGTGCATATTTTTTCGTACATAAATATTCATTCCCTAAAACTCGTTCTCAGAAAGTTTTGATGTAGTAATCGAACAAAAAAAATCAGAAATTAATGCACGTAGAAATGTTTACGCCCTTTTGAAAAGAATGTTCTTGAGTCAAAATAATCTTACTGATTGTGGTAAATGTTTAGTCTTCCATACCGATGAAACGTGTATAATTTCATAGGAATCTAAGATGGTTGGTTGCGATTTTAAATATTTTCGGACGGATCTTCGTGGAATTTGTTATGGGGCGTGTTTATGTGCTATTGGTTGGCAATTATCTACCTGCCAGATGGCGCTTTGGAGCAAATTGTGTTTTACTGCTATTTCGTTGAAAGTTGCAGCAACGCGCGATGGGTATTGGCTAGTTATTTATGAAAACATTGGGTTAAAACGCGCCTCCTAAGGAAATATGATCACAATTTAGCTATTGAACATTAATTGGGAGAATTCAATAAATATCATTCAACCAACATTTCCCCCTGCAATCGCAATCATAAAGCTTTGGAAAATGTTCAAAATTTGAGTAATTCACAACAACAACGGGACAGAAAGCTTGTTGGACTAACACGTAATTTTGTTTTTTGTCGAGATTTCACAAAAGTGTAGTTTTAAATCGTCTTAGGTTGTGCAATTATTAGGTTTTCAAAACAATTGTTCTGTTTTAGATTAGAAAGATAGGTAATGTCAACGACATTACCGATATGAAGTAGCGTACATTTTAAGTTGTTAATACGAATGCTGCAATTTTTACTAATTTACCATATGAGGATAAATATGTTGGAATATTTTAGGTTTCGATGTACGTGTACCGATACCATTAGAAACCATTGGAATTAACGATGTACCTGGTTTTAATATGACCTATCAGAAGAAAGTCAAGATTGTAGCATTCGCATTAACATCCTAAAGTGTATTGTACTTCTCTCCGGTTATGTCTCTGACATTACCCACCCAACTTTTTTTTTAACCTGGTACATGTTTAGATCCCCTTAGGTAGCTCAAATTTTATTATTACTTACCGAGAGGATGAGGACTAAACGATTTGGGAGTTCCTTGAATATCGTCGCTAAAGGAAACGGATTTTTCAAACGAAACGGATTTATCTAAAAATGTAATGAACACTTATTTAAAACTAAATATCTTCATTGGTTATTTATTTTCTACTAACCTGAACGATATTGTGCGGGCATTACAGCAATATTTTGATTGTTGCTTACAATTGGATGCTGAGGTTTTTGTGTTAAAGCTTTTTGCACTAGGCCTGTGAGATTGGCTAGCTGCCTTTCCATATGCTCAACCCTAAACCGATGCAGCTCTTCCGGTCTAGAAAAAAGGTGAAATTCTACTTAACCAAGTTTCTCTATTAAGTATGCATGCAATTTTCTTATTTACGCCTGACGTTTATTCGAGTAATAAATCTGGTTTCTCTCAAACGATTATACGTTGCTTATTGATAAATCGAGTGTAGTTAGACTACAATCATAAATCGAGTGTAGTTAGACTACAAGCGATGTCTGCTGCTTTACAATAGAATGCGTGGAATGGGTAACCAACCACTTTCAGATCCCTTGTGACACGTGCATCTCACATGTCATCAAATCCTTAATACTTTCATACCCTAAATTCGCAGATATTTTCTATGAGGCCATTATTCATCGAACTTGATTTCATGCATTCGT